>NC_060130.1:96119726-96422757 GCF_021461395.2 Schistocerca americana
GTAGAATTTTGGGAAGATATGGTTCATCTGTAAAGGAGACCGCTTATAAAACACTAATACGACCTATTCTTGAGCTGCTCGAGCGTTTGGGATCCCTGTCAGATCGGATTGAGGAAGGACATAGAAGCAATTCAGAGGCGGGCTACTAGATTTGTTACTGGTAGGTTTGATCATCACGCGAGTGTTACGGAAATGCTTCAGGAACTCGGATGGGAGTCTCTAGACGAAAGGAGACATTCTTTTCGTGAATCGCTACTGAGGAAATTTAGACAACCAGCATTTGAGGCTGACTGTAGTACAATTTTACTGCCGCCAACTTACATTTCGCGGAAAGACCACAAAGTAGATGTAGAGATCTGTTTTCTTGAGGTCTATATAGAGGTTATCTAGCCAGCTTTACCTCCCTCTCCAAATAGGTCGCTTATCATCGGCTTTTAACGATAACTATTGCTATTATATTTTGATCTGTTAGAAGTGCATTATTTGATCAAAGGCATCCGGACACACCTAGGTATTGCAAATTTGACCACTAGATGGCACTAGAGGCGGACCCGCCACTGTAAGAGAAAGTGGGGAGCAGCCATTTTGTTGTCAGTAGAGAAACTGTAATAGCAGAATCAGTCGATCATTAGAGCTCAGTGATTTCGAAGAGGGACAAGTTATTGGATGTCTCCTGAGTAACAAATCCGTCAGGGACGTTCGAATCAGTCTAAAGCTGCCCAGGTCGACTGTCGGTGATGTGACTGTTAAATGGAAACGCGAAGGAACAACCACAACTGAACCAAGACATGTACTGACGGACAGGGACCGTCGACCATTGCGAAAGGTGGTTATAAAAAATCTCACGAAATCAGCGAAACGAATCACTCGCGAATTCAAAAATGCTACCAGCAGTCCAACTAGCACAATGACTATGTGTATGGTGTTAGAAAGGACGCCGCACGATGGTCGAGCAGCTCTTCATAAGCCACATGTTTCTGTAGTCAATTCTACGCAACGCTTGAGGTGGTGTACAAAGAGTCGCCTCTGAACAGAGAACTAATAGAAACGAGTAATGAGGAGTGATGAATGACGCTATATCAGATAGAAGGGTTTGGAGGACGCTGCCCACCATCATGTGGGCGTGGTGTTAAGTATAGGGATGTTTTTCAAAGTTATGGCTTGGTCTCCACGCTGAAGAAAACGCTAATGGTGGGAGGATGTGAACACATTTTACAGCATTGTGTACAGCCTACGTCGATGTACAGTTAGGAGACGATGATTGTTTGTATCAACATGACAGTGCACCCTGTCATAAAACAACATCTGTGAGGCAACGGTTTTGTAGAAATGAACCCACTGGAACATCTCTGGGGTGAGTTAGAACGTCAATTTCGCTGCAGACCCTAGCGTCCAACATCACTGCCTTCTCTGGTTCGGCTCTTGAGGAAAAATGGGCTTCCATTCCTACTCGGGCACTGAGACATCTCGCTGCAAGTGACGCCAGCAGAGTTAAAGCCGTTACGAAGGTGAATTGGGGACCCACCACATATTAATGTAGTGTACGTATTCATACCGTCGTCTGCCATCTTGTAAGTGACAGATGCCAGTACACTCCCCATGCGAATATCATCGTTAGTCGTAGGATCACGAAGTTTCAGGCCAAATGTCCACTGAAGCATTTTTATTTCCATTACAACAAGCCGTTTCTCTGATTCTTATGTTGCATCCCAACGTTGTGCAGCCTACAAGACAGTTGGCCGAATTGCAGAGCAGTAAGTTTTCGACTCGAGTGGGTTCGGAAACTTCACATTACAGAGCTCACCAGACAGTGTCCGACATTTAAGCCATCTATCGGTAAGGCGGTTTGTGATTTCGGGAGTGGGTCCGGTATCGGCAGCACTGTACGGTAGATATTGACTGCACACATTATTTGCATTTGTCGACTGATATTAAGTGTTGAGTCTACATGTAGAATAGGCAGAAAATCTCTAATATTCTCTCCGTCAATCGCTGTACAGAGGATTGACGAGTCTATATAAAGATACAGATCGCAACTGGAGGGTGGCGCGTCTGTAAGGTGTTCGCATTACCTGCAGGTGCGGAAGGACCTGGTGTCGGACAACGGCATCTCGAGCAACACGCTGTCGCTGCGCACTCTGGCGTCGCAGCAGCCGACGGCGGCGTCGGCCCAGGGCGTGTCCCTGCAGCAGCTGGTGACGCCGCCGCAGCCGGCGCTGGTGCGCGCCATCGCGCAAGCCACCAACCTCAGCACGGAGACGGTGGCCGCCGCCATCGCCATCCGCCAGCAGCAGCTGTTGCAGGCGGCCATGGCCACCAGCACGACCAGCTCCACCACCACCACGACCACCACCACCACCACCACCACCACCCGCAGGCCGCCGCCCGCGGAACCGCCCAAGAAATACTCGCTCGCTGGGCTCAGCAAGGTCATGAACGCGCCCAAGGAATACTACCCAGTCGGCTACGAAAAGAACTTCGACGATAATTTCGCCTCCAGGGTGGAGTTGCCCGATACCTCCTTTTACTGCGGCGACCAGAAACATTTCCCTGGCCTGTACGCAGACGAGGATTTGGGGTGTATGGTAAGAAATATTTTCCTTTTCCGTCTCGTACGTACTTTTTAAATTCATTTTGCCCGACTGAGGAGCGTGTTTGAATTTATTTCCCATTTTAATCCTCTTTTCCTCCCATCGTTCCTTCATTTAAAAAAAATGGTTCAAATGGCTCTGAGCACTATGGGACTTAACATCTATGGTCATCAGTCCCCTAGAACTTAGAACTACTTAAACCTAACTAACCTAAGGACATCACACAACACCCAGTCATGTTCCTTCATTTGTTCACTGTTTTTCTTTGTACGTTCTTTGACGGGAAGGATTCATTCTATATCTGTGTTTTTCATTTAAGATTCTAAATTTTCATCACGAATGCCCATTTCTGTTAGGTCTTCGTGAACTTCTGGAGGCCAGTTATGGTTTTTTCGTCACCGACGGAAGAAAAATCGCAACACTGAGAAGGAGTTGTGCGACATAAACGGGGAAGTTGGTAGGCGTGTTTCTACATCTGAAAGATGACGTCTGTTCAGATTTTGCGCAAATCACATAAGACTGACGCTAGAAGTGCCACTACGAGCGTACCTTAAATACACGCTGTAATGGTCGTGAGTGCTAGTCACCTTTTAGATTGGACTCGGTGAGATTCAGCAAAGCCGCCATTGTCAGCATCTCCCTGAGACTGAACGAGGTCGTGTAATAGGGCAACGGCAAGCTGGAGCTGTGGTCTGCAGTGCAATTGCGCGGGACAGCACGAGCACTCTGGTGGTTATCCCACGCAAACTGACTGCAAATTTGTACGACACTCTGATGATTCGACCTGTTTTGCTGCCATTCGTGGACGGCATTCCAGGGCAACCTTCACCCACATACCAGTGTTGTAACCCAACATGCTTTGCAGAGTGGCCTGTTATATGTCTCCAATAGAGCGCATATGGAACTTCATCGGAAGGCAGCTCCAGCGTCATCCACAACCAGCATTAACTGTCCCTGTACTGACCGACCAAGTGCAACAGACGTGCAACTCCATCCCACAAAATGACATCCGGCACCTGTACAGCACACTGCATGCACATGTGCATGCCTGCATTCAACATTCCGTCAGTAACACCGGTTATTAATGTACCACCATTTCACATTTGCTATGACTTATCTCGCGCTTACATTAACCTGTGATCTTTCAATGTCAATCACTTAAATATCTTACCTAGATAAATGTATTCCCGAAATTTCATTACGCTACATGAATTATTTTTTTGGTGTTGCGATTTTTCCATCAATGTAAATAAGGTACCCACCGCCGTGTGTGAGGTTGCTAACGCAGGCGTTTGTGGTGCCACTCGACTCTGGAATACGCCAGTTCGAATCCTGCTGGTGGGTGAAATTCCAGTGCCAGTATTTGGCTGGTAAGGCGAGCACAGGTGGTGATGTAAAATTCCTGATCACCCGTCTCTGCCCAAGTATCGTGGATTTCATTTCAAACCTCTCTGTGCTGTCTTAAGAAGTGAGGGCATGTGACACTGTTAATGGTGATCAGTCCGTCGGATGGGGACTTTCAGTTCGGCTGCTATACGAGAGGAGTAGACTAATTGCCGGCACCAGGTTTCATCCTCCCCAATCTCATCATCATCATCATCATAGATCACATACATAACACTACAATACACACACATCCATTACACTCACCTGCACTCTGTATGTCCACATACGACACAGCTCTCACATATCCACAAGGAATGGGGTCAATGTCCGCAGAGGAAGAACAGCCTTTCGGACAGGCCGCTGAACCCGCCTCATGGATTATTCCAGCCAGCAATGTCATACAACATTTACATCTTACATCGCTAAGATTAAGTTAGAATTTTCTTGGTCAGACTGCTTTTGTCGATGATTCTGTGTAGGTGAATGTAAGACTGTAAGCTCAGTTTCCTGATTTTTCTTCTGTAATTTTGTTATCAGCCAAGAACCGATTTAGCACTTTTGTCCTACATTTCTCTGAGAATTATCTTTGTTTGTTGTTTAAATTATTTTTATTTGTGATCTGTAACATACACTCCTGGAAATTGAAATAAGAACACCGTGAATTCATTGTCCCAGGAAGGGGAAGCTTTATTGACACATTCCTGGGGTCAGATACATCACATGATCACACTGACAGAACCACAGGCACATAGACACAGGCAACAGAGCATGCACAATGTCGGCACTAGTACAGTGTATATCCACCTTTCGCAGCAATGCAGGCTGCTATTCTCCCATGGAGACGATCGTAGAGATGCTGGATGTAGTCCTGTGGAACGGTTTGCCATGCCATTTCCACCTGGCGCCTCAGTTGGACCAGCGTTCGTGCTGGACGTGCAGACCGAGTGAGACGACGCTTCATCCAGTCCCAAACATGCTCAATGGGGGACAGATCCGGAGATCTTGCTGGCCAGGGTAGTTGACTTACACCTTCTAGAGCACGTTGGGTGGCACGGGATACATGCGGACGTGCATTGTCCTGTTGGAACAGCAAGTTCCCTTGCCGGTCTAGGAATGGTAGAACGATGGGTTCGATGATGGTTTGGATGTACCGTGCACTATTCAGTGTCCCCTCGACGATCACCAGTGGTGTACGGCCAGTGTAGGAGATCGCTCCCCACACCATGATGCCGGGTGTTGGCCCTGTGTGCCTCGGTCGTATGCAGTCCTGATTGTGGCGCTCACCTGCACGGCGCCAAACACGCATACGACCATCATTGGCACCAAGGCAGAAGCGACACTCATCGCTGAAGACGACACGTCTCCATTCGTCCCTCCATTCAAGCCTGTCGCCACACCACTGGAGGCGGGCTGCACGATGTTGGGGCGTGAGCGGAAGACGGCCTAACGGTGTGCGGGACCGTAGCCCAGCTTCATGGAGACGGTTGCGAATGGTCCTCGCCGATACCCCAGGAGCAACAGTGTCCCTAATTTGCTGGGAAGTGGCGGTGCGGTCCCCTACGGCACTGCGTAGGATCCTACGGTCTTGGCGTGCATCCGTGCGTCGCTGCGGTCCGGTCCCAGGTCGACGGGCACGTGCACCTTCCGCCGACCACTGGCGACAACATCGATGTACTGTGGAGACCTCACGCCCCACGTGTTGAGCAATTCGGCGGTACGTCCACCCAGCCTCCCGCATGCCCACTATACGCCCTCGCTCAAAGTCCGTCAACTGCACATACGGTTCACGTCCACGCTGTCGCGGCATGCTACCAGTGTTAAAGACTGTGATGGAGCTCCGTATGCCACGGCAAACTGGCTGACACTGACGGCGGCGGTGCACAAATGCTGCGCAGCTAGCGCCATTCGACGGCCAACACCGCGGTTCCTGGTGTGTCCGCTGTGCCGTGCGTGTGATCATTGCTTGTACAGCCCTCTCGCAGTGTCCGGAGCAAGTATGGTGGGTCTGACGCACCGGTGTCAATGTGTTCTTTTTTCCATTTCCAGGAGTGTATTATCATGGTCACAGATGTATAAAGAGCTTATGTTTTAACCATTGTGTTGTAATTTAATTTTCCCTTTTCTGTTACAGATTTTTTTGTGTTATTTATTTGAGTGACTTTTTATGTTCTTTGTAGTTTCACAATGCACTTTGTTTCTTCAGACTTTGCCCTGAAGGTTAAGTACCTTCTTTTACATACTTTGTCTGCTCGAAAGCTTGCACAGAATTTGACAAGAGGTTGATTGTTCAGTCTTAATCTGATCCCTTGCTTATACGAGTGGTGCCTCTTCTCATATGAAATTGTTTTACACTGTATGGAGAAAGTAGAGCGATACCCATTCCGTTTGAAAATAATCTCCGTTTCCATTTTTTCTCAGTATGCATTAAAATGTTGTTACCAAGATATTTTTTTTTATTTTTAAGTACCGCCAACACATTGTTTATCTACTGTCCTCTATGACTGTCTTAAGACTACAAATTCACGAACACCAGGCTTTTGCATACTCATATATGGCTGGTGTGTCCCACGTTGTAGATGGAATCCGAGAATGATTCGGACCATGAAAGTTTGTCACGTGGCTCATGCTGTGCGTAATAATTCGCAGCAAATCAATGTACTTCGTGCCCTCTGTAGATTGCACAAGCGAAGGCCTCATCATTCTGCTAACATCTAATTTCTTGATTCTCACGTACATGAAGTTCACAAAAGCACTTTGTATATCGCTGCCTTATTTTGTATGTCATTCTACCTTTGTCAGCTCCTTACGTCTTTGTTGGCCCATTGTTAGTGCGTCATCACGAAGTTTCGAGATGCCAGACTTCGAGGGCAGTAATAACAGTGAATAAGGAACAAATAGACTGAGGTGACAAAAGTCATGGGATAGCGATATTCACATATACAGATGGCGATAGTATCGCGTACACAAGGTATAAAAAGGCTGTGCATTGGTGGAGCTGTCATCTGTACCCATGTGATTCGTGTGAAAAGGTTTACGACGTGTTTATGGCCGCACGACGGGAATTAACAGGCTCTGAATGCCGAATGGTACTTGGAGCTAGACGCATGGGACATTCCATTTTGGAAATCATTAAGTAATTCAATATTCCACGATCCACAGTGCCAAGAGCGTGCCGAGAACTCCAAATTTCAGGCATTTCCTCTCATCAGGGACAGCGCAGTGGCCGACAGCCTTCACTAAACGACCGAGAGCAGCGGCCTTTGCGTAGAGTTGTCATTGCTAAGAGACAAGCGTGAAATAACCGCAGAAATCAATGTGGAATATACAATGAACGTATTTGTTAGGACAGTGCGGGCAAATTTGGCATCAATGAGCTGTGGCAGCAGATGAGCGACGCGAGTGCCTTTGCTAACAGCACAACATCGCCTGCAGCGCCTCTCCTGGGCTCGTGGCCATACCGGTTGGACGTTAGACAACTGGAAAACCGTGTCCGGGTCAGATAAGTCCCGATTTCAGTTGGTAAGAACTGATGGCAGGGTTCGAGTGTGGCACAGACCCTACGATGCCATGGACCTAAGTTGTGGTAAGTTCCTATGGGACCAAACTGCTGAGGTCATCGGTCTCTAGGCTTACTCACTACTTTATCTACCTTAAACTAACTTACGCAAAGGACAAAACACACACATCCATGCCCGAGGGAGGACTCGAATCTCCGACTGGGGGAGCCGCGCGAACAGTGGCGAGGCTCCTAGACCTCTCGGTTACACCGCGTGGCGAACTAAGTTGTTAACAAGGCACTGTGCAAATTGGTGGTGGCTTCGTAATGGTGTGGATTTACATAGAGTGGACTGGTTTCTCTGGTCCAACTGGACCGATCATTAAATGTATACGGTTACGTTCGATTACTTGGAGATTATTTGCAGCCACTCGTGGACTTAGTGTCTCCGAACGACGATGGTACTTTTATGCGTGACATTGTACCATGTAGCCAGGCCACAACTGTTCCTGACTCGTTTGAAGAACATTCCGGACAGGTGGAGTGAGTGATTTGGCCACCAGTTCGTGCACAAAATCATACATTGAGAACTTTTGCGCAATTACGGACGCCTATAGAGGCAGGATAACTCTGCGCTTCTGCTGGGGACTTCCGTCGATTTGTTGAGTCCATGCCACGTCGAGGTGTTGCACTACACCAGGCAAAAGATGGTCCGACACGATATAAGGAGGTATCCATGAATTTTGCCTCTTCAGTCTGCGTGAGAGCATACGACGAATCGCTTCCAAGTAGGAGACAGTAATTCAAATTACGGAAAAACAACGAAGACGACACGCGATGGCGTGAGATTATGGATCAGAAACAAAGTGCAAAAGTTTTGTTTTTCTGTGTAAAAAGCAGCCACACACTATCCAACGAACATGAGTACAAGAATAGCTAAGCAACAGCTAAATACACACCAAAATAGCTGGTTTCCACAAACACTACCACAACCCCAAGCTGACATACGAAGTTCACCTTTGAGTATTTGTTTACTAACAGCCGCTCACATGGTTGCATATGACATGATGTTCGCTAAGTATAAAAAGACGGCAACAGAAAAAGAGCACAGAAAATATGTCACAAACAGCGCCAATAATAGCTTAAAACATGTAGTAAATCTGACGCTGATGCCCAGAACAGTCTGAGTTGTGATAGGGAGATGGATCGTCTCCACGTGATCTGTGTTTACGTTCAATGATATTGTTGTTTCCTCGTTGTTTATTGCTCTCACGTTAAATGATAACAAACGTATTTTTGCCGCCGGGAGTTATCAAATGAATTAAAATATTTTCGCATAATTACAGAAGGCTAAAATATGTTATTAGTTTTAGATTTTATTTCCACCTTCCTGACAGTCGAGCATTAATCGCCTTGCAGAACATTGAAGTTATTTTTGTCCGTTTGCTAAAGAGATTTGGCTTTCATTAATCTTTTCTGTTTTATTTGAAACGAAGTGTTTAATTTCGCGCTATTGGCTTGTTTCAACTGTTCGCTGCATTTCAAGTGCACGTATGGCATTATGCCACAATAAAGACCCAAACATGAGATAATACAGTACTGGTACTCCAAGAACATTTACCTACGAATATGGACACATGAATGTGCTTTTTAAGCCGAATTATGCATTTTAGCATGGTTCACGAAATTCCGATGCTCTTGAAGTATCCTCTGATGTCTTGTTTCTTGTATGACATAATGTAAGATCTTTTAATGTTTTACACGTACGAACATAGGGCTTCCTGCGTCATCGTAGCTGGGTAAGCGCGGTGACGCCTATTATCTGGCGCTCTCTTCCAACTGGAAACGAACCTATTTCTAACAGGTCGCAGGAAAATATTGCGAATGGTGGTTTGAAAAGCGTTACATTCAAACCAAATTTCCTTTTACGCAAGATGAACTATGTGCGAGAATGTACGATGAATTACATAAATCACAAAACGTTTGACTCTCATTTAAAAATCAGCTCTTTGAGGACGACCATTTAGAAGAATTTCGAGCCCACAAGATCAAACATTTACGTCGTTATTAAAAATTTTACTGACACATTTATGTGATGTATCTTAAAATGTAACACGCGCATAAAAGATCAGCATTATGTATGGAAGCTTAGCTTCTCTTCCAGCTTATTTATCTTAGAGACCAATATTATGTGTGAATGCTATGTATATTAATTTAAACCATTAACTTTTCTTATTGTGTGTTGGCGCTACTTAAGAGTGATCCTGCTATGGGCCCACTACATCACGTGTCCGTGCTGTCATCAGCTGGCGAGATCACGTCACAATAAGCTATGACTGGCTTGCAAAAGCGCCTCGCAATCTCCAGTTAAATGCTTCGGAAAGTGACATGCGGTGTTTGGTGAAATTCAACTTTATATCTTCGTAATACGGAAATATGCAGCGTACATGTTGCTGCACATCTAAGGTCTTTCAAAACGTTGGTATATAGAAACATAAACATTCAAAGAATTGATGAGTTTTACAGTGCCGAGAAGAGTATACTGTCACTTAACACGGAAAAAGTGAATTTACACCCGGGAGAAAGTGTATTTTTAACTGGGAAATCCGGGAAAAATCCGGGATTTTTTTTCCTTGTCCACGTATACACCCTGTTTCTGTAATTTCTTACGACAGTCGAACGACGATTCTTTCCCGTACACAAGTGCATCGTCAGCAAATATTCTTATAGGTCTGCTGATTCTCTGTGATAAACAGTTTACGTATATTGTTTGTTTTGGAAGAATAAATCACCTTCGTCGGCTTCCACGGCAGCGTCAGCTATTCCGACGCCTTTGACTGTCGGTAGTGTAACATCATATCGTATACTTGCTCGGTGTTTACGTGGAAAGACAAAAATTAGAGCTCTGACGTAAGGCACTTTCCACTGCAGACACTCTCTGTAGCCTGTGTTGTATATTACACGACAAATATCCGCAGACTTCGTTCACGTGGAGTATCATAAGATGCGTACGGCACTCTCCAGTTCAGTGTCATATTTATTGATATCTATCGTATTTCTTGTTAACCTTCACTAACTTTGGACGAAATTCCGTTGAGCATTGCCTGTGCAAAACAAAGAGTATTATGTCGGCATTAATTTCCAGTTTATCCGTATCGACGAGGCAAACAAAACACAACAACATTAAAAAACCACAACCACGAGGTTGTGTCAAAGCCAAGTTCAAAATGAGTTCTTACTGCGCGTCACGTACAAACACAACAAAGTTTCGTTTATATGAACATCATCTCAGGTCGTAGAATTTCTCACTGTCTCTGAATTAACAATGAAAATTTCGAACGTTTAGTTACATAAGCACTTGAAAAAGTATACGATATTTTGATTTTGAATCGTAATTACGCTTTTTATATCTGAACGCATTATCATGCACAGATGCTCCTTCGTAATTGAAATCGCTTACGCAGGAAAATCTTGTTGCGCCCGACTCTGAGGCAGCCAGTTCGAATTATGGTTATGGAAGAAATATGCACCGCCAGTATTAAAATGGCAAGGGGAACATAGATGGCTGTGCGAAGATTCCCGCCAGTATTCCGGATTAAATTCGGAACTTCTCGGTGCGAGGCTATGTGGCACTGTTAACGGTGACTCGTACAGCGGCTGGAGACGTTAAGCTCGACTGCCCCCTTGGTGGTATCCGGTAGTACTAGTCTGTGTGCCGGCATAGAGTTTCCTTCCCTTCCTCTTTTCTTCACAACATGCACACACTGAAACCACCCATACTCTGCAGAAACACATACAAAAAACAAACGTCACCCTTCAAAAATCAAAAGTGCCGATATGCGTGAAGGAAGAAAACCATTCCAATCGGTCCTACCCCTAAAAGTCTCCCACCAATAATGCCACGCGACTATTTTCTTCTCTCTTGCTTGATCGTACAAATGATTCATGGAACAAGGGGGAAAATTTGACTACACTCAGTTTACAGACTCACAGTGTGACAAAATGCATAGACTGTTGTATCAGTGCAAGATGAAGCTGAGTATCTTTTTTTTGCAGGTGTTCCACGTGTGCGCTTTCACGGACGATGGCCTCATCATGAAGAGCTTCCTCTGTCCAGAGTCGACACTGTTCGACCAGAATATCCTCAAATGCAACTGGTGGTTCTACGTCGATTGCAGAGCATCGTCGAAGCTGTACGATAGCAACATTCCCATATCGAAGAGCTACCAGTTGATGAAAGCACTCGCATTCTTCTCATCCTACAACAAGAGCTAATTCTGATACTGCACACGCAAGTTTATTCACAAAAACAGCCTCGCATGTTTTGAAGAAACTGAAGATGGTGCTCATCGGAGAGGGACTTACGGTGCAAAGCGCAGCAGACGGACTGCAGTGGCCTTCGGTTAACATGTACCACACACCAGCTCAGCGGGCGATCTCGGCGCTCGGTTGCCGCCTTCCTACACACACACCTTTTTTCAAGCGCCAGATAGTTCAACGCAACCGCGTTTGTAATGCCAACTGGCGTATAGCTTCTACTACTACCTGCATTCAGGGATCGTCACATCCAGCTGTTCCAGAACCTAGTCTACATATTTCTGCCAGTCGCCGTTCTGGTGGAAGATACAGCTTTCACCGACCGAATAATTGCTATTTGTCCTTAAACATGGAACTCTGTTTAATTTATTGCATAATTTATTGGATTTATAATAAAAATGCCATATCTTTATTATTCAGGAGTCTGCGGATATTTGTCGTGTAATATACAACACAGGTTTGTTAAGAAGCAATGGAATAAAAAAATACATCCCAGTAAACTGTGTTAGAGAGAGTGTCTACAGTGGCAAGTGCCTTACGTCAGTGCTCTAATTTTTGTCTTTCAAACGCACAAAACATACGAATGCATATCATTTGCAAATGTTGATAGATAATTAAGCAACTTTTCTATACTTCAGACAAGTTTTAATACACCGTATTTCATGCTTTTTATATGATTTTTTTTTTCATGTAAAGTAAAATATGTTGCTCAGTTGGAAAGAGATATAAATGCCTTTTTCGGTAGCAAGATATTGTTATTTGGATGCTACGCATGTCTGAAGTATCTTACTGTACTGTCGAATTTGTGTACAACATTGAGAAAGATATTTCATTTTCATTATTGTTATTATATTATTTGTTGGAAAGTGCAGTGAATTCTAAAATCGGTGAGTTGATTCATTCATTTTTTTTTCTGTTGCGGAATTTCTGATGAACTCCGCTAAAAAGACAAACACGCGACACAATATTGGAAAAAGAACCCGCGAGTAGGAAGTCAGAAATGCAACAGAAATAAAATTGATCGTTATTCAAGATTTATCGCTGTACGGAAATATAATCTCGGGAAAAACAGGAATAAATGGTTTGTGCTTCTTAAATTTTTATCAATTTACAAATGTAATTTTTAGCTATTTTTGTACATTATAGACATAAATAAAGTGATGTAGAAATAAGTTTGCCTCTTTAAATATTCAACAATTAAATGTAAATATTATACAACTACATATTATCAAGTTGGAAATTTCAGCCGAAATGAAATTTGTATCAATGTTTGTTTCCTCTGATCTCGTCCAAAGATGTCCCCTCCTCCGAATTAAACTTGTATTTGCATATGTTTCTGAAATGGGTTGTTCTGTTCCATAACATCAGTCCCTCAATACAAGATCCAAATGCAACGTTTATATTCTTAGAACGTAGATAAGCGAAACACATGTAAGCAGAAGTATAGATTACATTTATGACACAACAACTACAGTTACAAAGGATTTCCTCATCAAATGGATTCAATAAGTCTCCAAGACTGAAAAGAAGAAGAGGTACAAACAAAGTGCACGCTCTTTATGTGAGTGAGTTCACTGGCAGTCACAACCAATGCCCTCACGAGGTCCATTTTCCGCGATTTTCAGGTATAATAACGGTTGACGCAGTTCCGTTATTCCTAATCTAATCAGTTAAAGGAATGAGAATAAAACTTAACATAAGGTGCAATAAAATGTACCCATCGGCTGGCACTTAGTGAGTTATGGCGTATATTGATGTAAAGAGAAGCATTCTGTCCCGATGCTGAAATCGACAAAGTTTCGATAATGCATCAGTGTTCATTGGCAAAATTTGAGTTACACACTACCTGAACTCGAACTTCATCACTAAAGATTGCAAAGATTTTTCCCCTGTCCTTAATACTACTTCGGCTTAGCGAGGCAGGATTTAACATTCGTTTCGGATAACAGATCTGATGTTTCATAACATTTTGTGCGGTACCGATAGGTAAATTCAATGTAAATTGTCATGTAAGTGCTTGTATGTTCAATATTGGAAACAAGACTGTATATATTTTTCTCTCTCAATCGTTGTTGACAATGGCTTCTCGGAGGCATGCAGTCGCAATTTATTTTACTATGTGAAAGGTAACAGACTTGCTAAGGCTGTAGTTTATTAAATTTAATTGTTCTACGACGTACATGATCGCTTTTGAAACACACATTCCACCATTAAATGTATCTGGGAAATCAAACACATCTGCATCGACTGAATGAAATACGTCCATGCAGGGACACGACGTAGATGATTTCATCTAGGTGGAAAGTGATGAAATGTATTGACAGTTGCGAACATGGGCTACCATCAGTTATATAATGGAATGACGACAGTGAAAATTTGTGCCGGGCCGGGACTCGAACCTCGGTTATCGCGAGCGGTCGCCTTACCATTTGGCTATCCGAGCACGACTCACGGCGAGACCCAAGCTTCCATATGCCGTTAATCATGTGTCTACAACCTGTACTCGTACATCCACTTTGCATATTCCTGTGCATGGGAAAAAGTTTACTTGAAAATCACTTGTCCGGTGTCGGTGGATAAACACGATATTGCAATGCCTGTTTTATTCCGAATTACAATGCAAAGTTCCTTCGGACACGCATGTATATCTGAAGGAACTTTGCACCGTAATTCAGAATAACTCAGGCACTGCAATATCGTATGTGGAAAGTGGCCTCGTCGGGTGTTTCAAAAACGTTTCACATACGCCTACAGGACGTAATACTGATCAGAAATAGAAGTCCGAAAGTCATTACCCTCTGAAATATGGGTCATTTTACTCGTGAGGATCAATGTGTACCATTTACGGATGAGGCAGAATTAACAAGAGATGGCATAGTAAATTACCGCAATGCGCACGTGTGGGCAGATGCAAATCCTCGAGCTATCATGGAGATGCGTCAGAAGATTGCCGGTGATAGACTCATAGGACCATACACTTTACCGAAAATATTAACAGGTGCTGTGTGTCATCGGTTTCTGCACCCTTGCGAAAAACAGCTACTGTGGTTTATGTACAGCGAGGCAGCATCCCATCGCGGATACTGCGACAGTACCTCATCGCAACGTTTCATGTTCGATGAGATCTGGTAGCATTGCCTCCCCATGCATCGGACGTGAACCCATTGCATTTCTGGCTACGATGACATTTAAATGCATTGGTGTATGCCCAACTCACTGGCAATATGCAGAAGTTGCAAGACCCCGTGACCAGTGCATGTGACGCAATTTGAATGTATTCAGGTCTATCCAGAAGACTGCATGATTCACTACGTAGAAGGCTGAAGGCTATGTCAGTATGCTTGGTAACCACACGCAGCACTCCCTATAGTGTCTATGTTTACGCAGATGAGAATGAAAGGACAGATTGGCCCATATCTCAAATGGTACTGGTTTCCTGACATGTGATTATGGGAACTTTTCCTCTAGTTTTGACTAATGCTGTCTCCTATAGGCATATGACACCGTTTTTAAACACCCTGTATCTAGCTAAAATTCCCCTTTACTTTTCGTGAAAGATCGTACAAGATTACAACCACTTATTCCACCACTGTTCAGTTTTATGCTCTGAATTGTTTATTTGTAAGAGGCAGTCAAATGAAAACGAGATACATGGAAAAAAGTAAGTAAAATGTGCATTCTCACAAAAACAATCACTATAACTGTTAATACATTTATCCAACTGTGAGACAAAACTGTCAATGCCTTCATGGAAAAATGTTTGCGATTGCCTACGGAATCATGATTGTACCTAGGGTTAGCGAACCTGAAGCTAACAGCAAACAAAAGAATAAAAAATAAAAAACTGATGTTATGGAACTGTTATTTCCATGGAAAAGTATCTCAATGGTGATCGAGAAGCGTAACTTTTTTTGGACTTTGAAGTACGTAAGATCAAGCAGATGGACTAGCGTAAAAGTTGGTAACATCAGTTATCGAAAAAAAAGTTTACTGTCACTAGTCATTGTTTATTAAATCAACAGCCCGTTTTAAAGGTTCCATTATCAAGTGGATTTATATATGTTGGTACGATATGTGTGTGAGGTGTTACGACTTTGGCGTAACCTGTGATACTGAGTAATGCAGAAACAAATCACTATTTCAGAACATAGTTTTGGGAAGTTTTTTGACTAAATAGTATACGTAAATGTGAAAAGAAAACAACTAAAATACAATACCTCCAATGGTCACAGGCTCCTTTATCTGTCGTAATAGATCACATGCAAACTTTCACACTTTGCAAACAAAGATGGTGTCTGGAAACTACTTGGTCCAAAGAACATATAACAATAACACAAAGATTATTTCTAAGTATAAAGGACATATAGGAAAACAACACTATTGTTTCAGAGTAAGTTTTAGAGCATTGTAGAGATCTTTGGTTTAGTTGATGCATACGTAACACAGTAAATATTCCGAATTAGTGGCATCCTCGAAGAAAAGTTCATCGCTGGCTTCCGACCTGGAAAGTCGTGCTGCAGTCAGATACTGAGCCTCACTCAACACATCGAACACCGTTTCGAACAGGGTAAGATAACAGGAGTTGCCTTTATCGACCTAACAGCTGCATACGACACTATCAACCACAGGAAGCTGCTGCGGAAAATTTACCAACTCACTAAGGATTACCAACTAACATCCCTTATTGGTACTCTCCAGCAGAACAGAAGATTCCCTCCCTCCATTGTAAGAAAAGCAGATGGCGCGTACAAAAAATGGCTTACCTCAAATCAGTGTGCTCTTCACTAATGACCAGCCCATAACGGAAAATTCCAGGCTTTCCATCTATGCTGACGATACTGCTGTGGTTGCTCAAGGTAAGACGTTTGAAGAAGTAGAGGAAAAGTTGACTTCTGCGCTAGATACACTTGGCTCTTACTGCAATGCCAATCATCTAAAGCCAAATCCCAACAAGACTCAGGTGTGCGCATTTCACTTGAAGAATAGAGAAGCTCGGCGGGAACTGGACGATATATGTCAAGGCAAAGCGTTGTTCAACACCAGTATATCTGGGTGTTACCCTTGACTGAACTCTGTCCTTCAAGAAACATTGCCATAACACCAGGCTGAAAGTTAGTTCACGGAGTAACATCTTGAGGAAGTTCACATCCACCACCTGGGGAGCAAGTCTTCCCGTCCTGTGAATTTCGGCTCTTGCTTTGTGTGTGTCCGCTGCAGAGTATGCTCCACCATTGTGGAGTGCATCCACTCACACCAAACAGGTTGATATTGCAATCAATGAGAACGTCCGAATCTTGGTTGGTTGGTTGTTTCGGGGAAGGAGACCAGACAGAGAGGTCATCGGTCTCATCTGATTAGGGAAGGACGGGGAAGGAAGTCGGCCGTGCCCTTTGAAAGGAACCATCCCGGCATTTGCCTGGAGCGATTTAGGGAAATCACGGAAAACCTAAATCAGGATGGCCGGACGCGGGATTGAACCGTCGTCCTCCCGAATGCGAGTCCAGTGTCTAACCACTGCGCCATCTCGCTCGGTGTCCGAATCTTGTCGGGATGTATGAAGCCAACTCCAGTCGATAAAATCTACCCGATTGTTGGAATAGCTCCCCTCACTATTAGAAGGGCTGTTGCAGCTGATGTGGAGAGGGCTAAGCAAACTTATGATCCCCGACATCCACTGCACGATCATCAGGCTGTGGTCCGTCGACTGAAGTCGAGAAAGAGCTTCATCGCCAGGACTCAACCACTAGAGGGAACACCAGAGTTTAACCGCATCGCCAAGTGGAAGAGCAAGCCACCACCTGATATCCCTGTAAAGGAAGAGCTATCTCCAGGAAACGACTTGCCCTACCCTATTTGGATATCGCTCAATCGTCTTATGGTGGGCGTTCCTCTTTGCAAGACCAACATGCGAAAATGGGGCATTCTTCCAGCTGATGGAGATATATCCTGCGAGTGCGGAACAACACAAGACCCGCCGCATCTGCTAATTTGTCCTGAACTTGAACAACCCTGTGCTACACAGGACTTGGTCGAGGCAAACAACAAGGCCATCGGAGTTGCTACCTTCAGGAAATGCTGATTGGATACGGAAATGAATGAATGAATGAGTGTAAATATTTCAAGTGGTATACAAATATTGTTCTGTCATGTTGCTATAGCTTAAATTTCGTACTCTTGTCTATAACCAGGTGACATGTTGCGAAACTGAAATACGATAATCATGTTACCTACAGTGGGAAAATTATACATAAATAACAACTTTGTCTGGAATTCAGAGATGGAACACGAAAGGATTGAGAGAAAAACAGGTAAGTTTTGGATATGCTACAGTTGCGGATTTGATAAACTAACATCTATTACTTGTTGCAAGCAAGTAAATGCTGAAGTAATACATTTATACTGAGTTAAAGATAGACAGACAGATATACTATTAATAACGTAAACATATGTACGCAATATCAGTTTGACGTGGAGTTGAAACTGTTGGTTACATTTGGGTGAATCTATTGAGTTTTGTGAGTTAGGCAAGTTATTGTTCATCCGGCAGATATCAAGGGAACCACGCCAATAATTAAATTAATTCATGGGAAGTATGAAGGGGGGATGGGTGGGGGGAGGGAGGAAGAGGGAGGGAGATAGAGAGAGAGAGAGAGAGAGAGAGAGAGAGAGAGAATTAAATTAATTCATGGGAAGTATGAAGGGGGGATGGGTGGGGGGAGGGAGGAAGAGGGAGAGAGATAGAGAGAGAGAGAGAGAGAAAAGTGGGAGAGTCACATACAGAGGGCGAAAGGAGTAATTGAAGGAGAGCAGAGTTTTCGGAGCAGGGGCTATTAAGATTTGTTACATGTTATAAGTAAGTAAATGTTGGATTAATGCACTGATTGCGTTTCAAAAATATGCTGTTTGTATACTGTTTGTCTTATTAATTGATGTAGACAGACATAGTAGTTATGCTATTAACTGATATACATACAGCCTCAAGCTGACAGGAGGTACAGGCTATTGGTGTGTTGGTGTCTTTGTAAATGAGGCCGTTCCATTGTTTATTTGGCGAATGTCATGGCAGCATAACTGGTTATTTACGGTAAATGTGAAGGGGAGGGTGGAGGTTGTTTATGTGTGTGTTTGTGTGTGTGTGTGTGTGTGTGTGTGTGTGTGTGTGTATTGCAAATTTAATAATTTAGGCTGCTAGCAGAAATGTTCATGGACAAGTGGGAGACTGATTTTCTGAAGAGAGAACCACTGGTAAAACATGTTGTGTATTGGTACAGATATGTAGATGATATTCTTTGTATGTGGAAAGGTTCCAACAGAAAACTCCATAAATTTGTTGAAAATATGAACCAGTGACACACTAACATAAAGGTCAGCATGGAGTTAGGGGGGCCCAACATAAATTTCCTGGACATTAGCCTAAAGAGAGAAGACAGTAACCATAAATTTAAAATTTACCGAAAAGATTCCTTCACTGACACTTTCATCCTGGCTTCCTCCCAACATCCTACAACCTACAAACTTGCAGCATTCCATAACACGACCCACCGTCTTCTTTCTATCCCTATGTCCCAAAAAGACTTTGACCAGGAGCTTAACACAATAAAAACAATAACCATAAATAATGAATTTGACCCCAATACCATTGATAAAATTTTAGGTAAAAAGATGGAGAAGCAAGACGGGTCCCTACTGTCCCCAATGAAAAACACAGACAAACAGGAAAGGAAGTGGTGCAGATCACCTTTTATAGGGAAAACACCAAATAGCATAAGTAACATCTTGAAGGCAAAGGGTTTCTCTGTGTTTTTCTATGTTCCTCAGACAATAGGTGGTTTCCTGTTCAATGCAAATGACAAACAACCAGCTATGACAAAAAGTGGGGTTTATAAAATCACATGCCGAGAGTGTCAGTCTTGCTACAGACGGGGAGATCAATCTGTACCACGCTTAAGGAACACCACAGAATCTGGAGATTGTGGGAGCCTGAATCAGCCTTTGCAGAACATTGTCTCAACAGCAATCGCAAATACAGAATAGATGTACAAGTCCTACATACAGAAGAAAGGGGCCCAGACTCGACCAACTACAAATTTTAGAAATTAAAAAACAGATGTGTATATCCCCACACCTATTATTAATCGAGCAAACCCAATTCAATTATTCACCTCTTTTAGATGAGATCACAACCCCAGGATAGAAGCAAAACTTTGGACCTCAGTCCATCGTAGTTAAAAATATCTTAGCTGAAGCATAACTTCAGTCCGGTCAGTGTCGTATAATTGGTGAATGTGTAATAATGGATGCAATTTGTTAAAAAAATGGTCATTGATATAAGTGTACATTAAGCTAAGGACCGATACCTAAGTAATTGACATTGTCTTTGGCTTGTCATCATGTTTATCTATGTATTATCATCTTTGGTAATCAGTTGTTGTTGTTGCGGTCTTCAGTCCTGAGACTGGTTTGATGCAGCTTTCCATGCTACTCTATCCTGTGCAAGCTTCTTCATCTCCCAGTACCTACTGCAACCTACATCCTTCTGAATCTGCTTAGTGTATTCATCTCTTGGTCTCCCTCTACGATTTTTACCCTCCATGCTGCCCACTAATGCTAAATTTGTGATCCCTTGATGCCTCAAAACATGTCCTACCAACCGATCCCTTCTTCTAGTCAAGTTGTCCCACAAACTTCTCTTCTCCCCAATCCTATTCATTACCTCCTCATTAGTTACGTGATCTACCCAACTTATCTTCAGCATTCTTCTGTAGCACCACATTTCAAAAGCTTCTATTCTCTTCTTGTCCAAACTAGTTATCGTCCATGTTTCACTTCCATACATGGCTACACTCCATACAAATACTTTCAGAAACGACTTCCTGACACTTAAATCTATACTCGATGTTAACAAATTTCTCTTCTTCAGAAACGATTTCCTTGCCATTGCCAGTCTACATTTTATATCCTCTCTACTTCGACCATCATCAGTTATTTTACTCCCTAAATAGCAAAACTCCTTTACTACTTTAAGTGTCTCATTTCCTAATCTAATTCCCCCAGCATCACCCGATTTAATTTGACTACATTCCATTATCCTCGTTTTTCTTTTGTTGATGTTCATCTTATATCCTCCTTTCAAGACACTGTCCATTCCGTTCAATTGCTCTTCCAAGTCCTTTGCTGTCTCTGACAGAATTACAATGTCATCGGCGAACCTCAAAGTTTTTACTTCTTCTCCATGAATTTTAATACCTACTCCGAATTTTTCTTTTGTTTCCTTTACTGCTTGCTCAATATACAGATTGAATAACATCGGGGAGAGGCTACAACCCTGTCTCACTCCTTTCCCAACCACTGCTTCCCTTTCATGCCCCTCGACTCTTATAACTGCCATCTGATTTCTGTACAAATTGTAAATAGCCTTTCGCTCCCTGTATTTTATACCTGCCACCTTCAGAATTTGAAAGAGTATTCCAGTTAACATTGTCAAAAGCTTTCTCTAAGTCTACAAATGCTAGAAACGTAGGTTTGCCTTTTCTTAATCTTTCATCTAAGATAAGTCGTAAGGTTAGTATTGCCTCAAGTGTTCCAACATTTCTACGGAATCCAAACTGATCTTCCCCGAGGTCCGCTTCTACCAGTTTTTCCATTCGTCTGTAAAGAATTCGCGTTAGTATTTTGCAGCTGTGACTTATTAAACTGATAGTTCGGTAATTTTCACATCCGTCAACACCTGCTTTCTTTGGGATTGGAATTATTATATTCTTCTTGAAGTCTGAGGGTATTTCGCCTGTCTCATACATCTTGCTCACCAGATGGTGGAGTTTTGTCAGGACTGGCTCTCCCAAGGCCATCAGTAGTTCTAATGGAATGTTGTCTACTCCCGGGGCCTTGTTTCGACTCAGGTCTTTCAGTGCTCTGTCAAACTCTTCACGCAGTATCTTATCTCCCATTTCGTCTTCATCTACATCCTCTTCCATTTCCATAATATTGTCCTCAAGTACATCGCCCTTGTATAAACCCTCTATATACTCCTTCCACCTTTCTGCCTTCCCTTCTTTGCTTAGAACTGGGTTGCCATCTGAGCTCTTGATATTCATACAAGTGGTTCTCTTCTCTCCAAAGGTCTCTTTAAGTTTCCTGTAGGCACTATCTATCTTACCCCTACTGAGACAAGCCTCTACATCCTTACATTTGTCCTCTAGCCATCCCTGCTTAGCCATTTTGCACTTCCTGTCGATCTCATTTTTGAGGCGTTTGTATTCCTTTTTGCCTGCTTCATTTACTGCATTTTTATATTTTCTCCTTTCATCAATTAAGTTTAATATTTCTTCTGTTACCCAAGGATTTCTATTAGCCCTCGCCTTTTTACCTACTTGATCGTCTGCTGCCTTCACTACTTCATCTCTCAGAGCTACCCATTCTTCTTCTACTGTATTTCTTTCCCCCATTCCTGTCAATTGTTCCCTTATGCTCTCCCTGAAACCCTCTACAACCTCTGGTTCTTTCAGTTTATCCAGGTCCCATCTCCTTAGATTCCCACCTTTTTGTAGTTTCTTCAGTTTTAATCTACAGTTCATAACCAATAGATTGTGGTCAGAGTCCACATCTGCCCCTGGAAATGTCTTACAATTTAAAACCTGGTTCCTAAATCTCTGTCTTACCATTATATAATCTATCTGATACCTTTTAGTATCTCCAGGATTCTTCCAGGTATACAACCTTCTTTTATGATTCTTGAACCAAGTGTTAGCTATGATTAAGTTATGCTCTGTGGAAAATTCTACAAGGCGGCTTCCTCTTTCATTTCTTCCCCCCAATCCATATTCACCTACTATGTTTCCTTCTCTCCCTTTTCCTACTGACGAATTCCAGTCACCCATGACTATTAAATTTTCGTCTCCCTTCACTACCTGAATAATTTCTTTTATCTCGTCATACATTTCATCTATTTCTTCATCATCTGCAGAGCTAGTTGGCATATAAACTTGTACTACTGAAGTAGGCATGGGCTTTGTGTCTATCTTGGCCACAATAATGCGTTCACTATGCTGTTTGTAGTAGCTAAACCGCACTCCTATTTTTTTATTCATTATTAAACCTACTCCTGCATTACCCCTATTTGATTTTGTATTTATAACCCTGTAATCACCTGACCAAAAGTCTTGTTCCTCCTGCCACCGAACTTCACTAATTCCCACTATATCTAACTTTAACCTATCCATTTCCCTTTTTAAATTTTCTAACCTACCTGCCCGATTAAGGGATCTGACATTCCACGCTCCGATCCGTAGAACGCCAGTTTTCTTTCTCCTGATAACGACGTCCTCTTGAGTAGTCCCCGCCCGGAGATCCGAATGGGGGACTACTTTACCTCCGGAATATTTTATCCAAGAGGACGCCATCATCATTTAATCATACAGTAAAGCTGCATGTCCTCGGGAAAAATTACGGCTGTAGTTTCCCCTTGCTTTCAGCCGTTCGCAGTACCAGCACAGCAAGGCCGTTTTGGTTAATGTTACAAGGCCATACCAGTCAATCATCCAGACTGTTGCCCCTGCAAGTACTGAAAAGGCTGCTGCCCCTCTTCAGGAACTACATGTTTGTCTGGCCTCTCAACAGATACCCCTCCGTTGTGGTTGCACCTACGGTACGGCCATCTGTATCGCTGAGGCACGCAAGCCTCCCCACCAACGGCAAGGTCCATGGTTCATGGGGGGTGGTAATCAGTAATGTACTTGAAAATGGGCTTATAACCCGAATCCTAGGTTGTGCAATAGCATTAATAATAAATTGTGAAACAAGGCTAAGAACAGTGTTTGTTTAGTTAATTTACAATGTTTCACCAAGAACCAACAGTTGATTCAATTAAAAAGATTTAGGCTGCTGTTGAAAACAGAGATGATATTATTGTAAATGTTGTCATTTTTATCAGTAAAGAGGGACTCTTGATACAGTGAAATACAAGTCTTGTTTGTCTAACGAGGCAATTGTGCTCCATCAGGAACTTTTATGTTTTTGGCATGTTGTGTAAATTCTGTCGTGTTTCAGAGTGTTCTGTTATTATCGAATGTGTATGTTTCTTTAACGATTTTGAAGAAACATTGTAGCAATGAGCCCACAAGCACATAGCCCTAGGTCACAACCAAAGATACACAAAAACGGGATTCCTATCAGGATTGTAGTGAATTGTAGGAACAGCCCAAAATTCAAACTCAACAAAAACTTTTCATAATCCTTAAAAAACATATATATTCAATATCAATTACTGTTAAGAGTATATCTGTCTGTCTATTTTTAACTCGTTATCAATGCATTACTCCAGCATTTATTCAGTTATAACACATAACAGATGTAAGTTTAACAAACCCACAGCTTTAGCATATTCAAAACTTAGTCGTCTTCCTCTTAATCCTTTCATCCTCCGTCTCTGAATCCCAGCCAAAATTGTTATTTATATATAACTTTTCCACTGTTAGCAACATCATTATTGTACTTAAGGTTTGCCACCCGGTTTGCTACACGAGTACAAATTTACAGCTGTGTGAACGTGACAGTGAAGGTCTCGTATGCAGCAACTCTACCAAAGATCTCTATAATGCCTTAAAACTTACTTTGAAATAATAGTGTTGCTTTGCTGTATGTACTTGGAAATAATGTTATCAGGGGAGGTGGCGCATGGGTTAGCACACTAGACACGCATTCAGGAGGACGACGCTTACGTAAATGTTGGGATGGTTCCTTTGAGACGGCACGGCTGATTTCCTTCCCCACCATTCCCTAATCCGAGCTTCTGCTCCGTCTGTAATGACCTCGTTGTCGACGGGACATTAAACACTAATCTCTCCTCCTCCTCGAAATAATATTTCTGTTTGTGCTATATGTTCTTTACAGCTAGTAGTTTCCAATCACAATCATGATGTCATGACCATGATTTTGCAGTCACTCCGTGCTCACGTACAGCTTTGCTCATAATGTGTTTAAAAAACCTTGTGTACCAATATTTTTTTTTCCGATACCAGTGCAATAGAATAAAAAACGTAGTTTGTGTGTTGATGATGTGTTACAGGTCTCATGTGACATACATACATATTTACTAATCATGATGTGATTCAAAAGGTCATCATCCACCTTAAGACATCATCTTAAAAGCAGACAGCACACGGTATATGAAAGTCCAGTATCTGACACAATTTCACGTTGTAGTAACCAGTAAACCTGTGCAAAATTCACAGATAGAACTTCGCGATAAATCGTCTATACTCCACCTTCTTTTCAACAGTATGGACCAATTCGTTTGTGCTACCGACGACGGCCCACTCTGTAGTACCGCTCTTAGTTAAACTGTCAGATTCGTCTCCGTACTCATGATTTACTTACATTTCTTAAATAAAGAAAATGCTAAGGCTGACAGATTTCATGTATTTAGGAGCAGCGTTACTTAGTCGGCTCTCAGCGGTGGTAGCGTGCGGAACTGCCCTGTGTGCCTGCGTTTGAACCCCCTGGACGTGGTCGGAGCACATTTTCCCAACACAGGAAGTCTTGTATGTTTCAAGATGTCGACAGAGGCGCTATGCGCACAAGTTGTCCGACGTCACGTCGCCGGACTAAAATTTAAACACTGTGATTGACACGTAGGTGCAGTGCCAGTGCCGGCCGTTGTGACCGAGCGGTTCTAGGCGCTACAGTCTGAAACCGCGCGACCACTACGGTCGCAGGTTCGAATCCTGCCTCGGGCATGGATGTGTGTGATGTCCTTAGGTTAGTTAGGTTTAAGTATTTCTAAGTTCTAGGGGACTGATGACCTGAGAAGTAAAGTCCCATAGAGCTCAGAGCCATTTGAACCACTTTTTTGCAGTGCCAGTGGACCATGCGGGATTCGGTCTCCGAACTCTGCGTATGTTTGAGCTCCTGTTCGAGATGCCTCAAGAACTAGTCATTGCCGCTTTCCAGCCATATGGAAATGTCTTGGGTCTCCTCGCGGAAAAGTGGCAAAAATTTACGACCTATCCAGTGTTAAATGGCGTCCGGCAGATGAAAACTAAGCTGACGAACACGTTCCATCGTATCTGATGATTGGCAGTGTGCGGGTCATCGTCATGTACGTGCTCCGGATGTGGCCAGGAAGGACATGTCTGGTCCGAAGGTTTACGCCGACGTTTGATACAGACACCGCTGGGTGGAGTGACCCTCGCACTGACGTTCACGTCCCCACCTGTCACCTTCGAGACGGTAGCACAGAACACTGCCACGCCAATTCAGGAAACGCCTGAAGCATCGTCAAGGCCACCCATCGCACCACAATACGCCGATGAGACCAGCCTGGCGCCACTCCCAGTACTCGCACCGGGAACATTCTCTCTCAGGATCTTGGCGGACGGCCCTGCTCGAACCGTGGACGTCGCACTGGATGTCGTGCCGACTTCTGCTTTTATCTAGATGGGTATAGCGTCGGATGATGGGCGACCATATTCTGATTCGTAACAACATATTAGGAAACAGCGGTCGCCCAGGAAGCGCAAGAAACGCCGACGAACACCCTCCGATGACGCTCTCCTTCAGATGATCTCGCGAGATGACGACCGGATATCTGATGGTGACCTTCAATATTGCGTCCAGTCACATGGTACGATCACTCCTGATGCCCCTCCTGCAATGAATCCTCTCTCAATCCAGAACACGAACTCAATGTTGCCAGTACACGAGGACGATAGATCCCCTGCAGCCATTGTCACAGTGCCTGCTTCGCCCGCTCCGACAGTAAACAACTGTCACATGTCTTCGGCATCAGCAACCTGGGTGAATGATGTTGAAGAAGAAGCAGATCAGACCACCAACGTGTCCGAGCCAGAGCATCCCACAGAGGCGCCGGAGCCGGCGCCCTGCCACCTATCGTGACCACTGCGGCATACCTGGTGGGTCTAAACCTACAGGATGCTTCCAACACTTATTTCGGCTTCAACTGCAAGGGACTGTGCAAAGAGATATCGTCTCATCACAATGAATCTTGCCACCATCCGAGCCCTTCACAAACTGGCCATGTTCAGAGACACCATATACTCTGCGGATGCTGATATTGCAACTCCTACAGGAGGTATGGGTTGCTGACTTCCAAGTGCCCACTGGGTACACCACCTACGTTTCTTACGCCTCCGACACTGGTAGTGGCGCCGCCATCCTCCTACGCCATGGGCTCTCTGTAGAGGATGTGTCATACCTCCATACTGCACGGGTTTATGGCCCTCTCCCTGTATAGCGTACGTTTCATTAACATCTACGCGCCGTCTGGCTCTAGTCGCTGTCTTGACCGACATACATTCTTCGCTGAGGAGGTCACAGGCACACGAGACGATTCGGTGTTCGGTGCACCCAACCAGGTTACACATTTTACACCACTCACCCATCAAGCCGCATAGACTGCACCTACCTCACCCACCTGCTTTGCCTTTTCAGACCATGAACCATACATCTACGACGCTACTCTCGCCTGACAACGAGTGTGGCATAGTCATGGTCTGTGGAAATTCAACGTCACCCACCTGACCTCCCCAGACCGTCACCGTATGCTCGAGGAAGCATGGACACGACGCCTATGACTCCACCTTATCTTGGTGGCTCTCCTGCGCAAAGCTGACCCTCTGTAAAACATTTTTGAGCTGTGGTAAGGAAGCCAAGGCATGACGTACTAATACCTTGCACTTTTATTATTCAATTCTCCGTGACTGTGCGACGATGCTTTTTATGCCAGTCAGGCAGGTGGTGGTACACCCAACAAAGTCGCAGATTTCCTTGATCATGTGCCGTCACCTGGAAGGCACTGTAGTCTGATCTCGGAGCTCTAACTGCATGCCTGAAGAACATCCATCGATGTAACACCTTCTCAAGGAAAAACAACGAAGACGCAGAGGTCTGATCCACGTCCTCACTGATGCGGAAGGCAACCGCCATGAGACCCAACAAACCATCGGCCATGCTCTCCACAATCATTTCGCCAGATTGTATGCAGCTGTACCGCATTCCGTGGAATTGATCACAGAGGTCGCACAACCTACTGCGAGCACTCTCCCAGTGGTCACCAACGTCTCCCTAGAGCCTTGACACTGCTGGACTTTAGCCAGGCCTTCTACAGTGTAGACCACTCCTATCTGCGGGCAGTTCTTCAACACATGGGTTTCGCCAGCTATTTTATCACGGTAATTTTTGTGCCTTTTGAGCGGCGAGACCTCCAGAATCGTGTACAACGGCCGCCTCACACCGCCTCTTGTCGTAACACGATCTGTCCGGTAAGGCTGCCGCCTTTCCACGATTTTATATGCTTTCGCTTCGGAATCCCTGCTCCAGGGACTGCGCCAACGTTTGGAAGGTATGACATTGCATGGGCATCCTTTCTGTTGCATGGCCGATGCAGACAACCTCGTTCTTTATCTGCGCAGTGAGGATGAATGTCGAGCAGCCCTGACGTGGATGGCGACTTACGGCGAAGCATTGGGCAGCTCCCTCAACGTGTCCAGGGTTTTGCTCATTGGTGAGGGCCTACCAGAGAGAAGCGTCGTTCCCCTTAGCATCGCCGCCCTGGTTCGATGTCTTGACATTGAATTCACCGCCGATCTCCGCCAATCAGCCCCTTTTATCATATCCGGAGATTTTTCCTGGACTTCAGTTATGTCTGCCGGTCTTTACCCCTTAGACGGTTGTTACAGATGAAAACAGTTTACCAAGTGTTACAACAATGGCGGCCGCCGAACCCCATCGAAATTAAGTATCCCCAGTATGTGTGGCGGCACATATGGAAAGCAATCGATCCCGCTTTCTCGAATCCGACGTCCAGTCAGCGTGGCACGCTGACTGTGAATGGTAAACAAGTTAACCGATATCGACTGGATCGCAACATCTAGTCAACTCGCCCCTCTGCTCCCGCTGTGGAGTGGACGAGCCGGCCGTTGTGACCGAGCGGTTCTAGGCGCTTCAGACTGGAACCTCGCGACCGCTACGGTTGCAGGTTCGAATCCTGCCTCGGGCATGGATATGTGTGATGTCCTTAGGTTATTTAGGTTTAAGTAGTTCTAAGTTCTAGGGGACTGTTGACCTAAGATGTTAAGTCCGACAGTGCTCACAAGGGAACCTCCCCATCGCACCCCCCTCAGATTTAGTTATAAGTTGGCACATTGGATAGGCCTTGAAAAACTGAACACAGATCAATTGAGAAAACAGGAAGAAGTTGTGTGGAACTGTGAAAAAATAAGCAAAATATCCAAACTGAGTAGTTCATGGCCAGATAAGCAACATTAAGGACACTGGAACAGCAACAGCGCCGTGGTCTCGTGGTAACGTGAGCAGCTGCGGAATGAAAGGTCCTCAGTTCAAATCTTCCATCGAGTGAAAACTTTAGTTTTTTATTTTGAGTTTATGTGACAAACTCTTATGTTTTCATCACTTTTTTGGGAGTGATTATCACATCCACAAGAAAACCTAAATCGGACAAGATAGAAGAATCTTTTTACCCATTCGCCAAGTGTACAAGTTAGGTGGGTCGACAACATATTCCTGTCATGTGACGCACATGCCGTCACCAGTGTCGTATAGAATACATCAGATGTGTTTTCCTGTGGAGGAATCGGTTGACCTATGACCTTTCGGTCAAATGTTTTCGGTTCCGATTGGAGAGGCAAGTCCTTTCGTCTACTAATCGCACGGTTTTGCGATGCGGTCGCAAAACACAGACACTAAACTTATTACAGTGAACAGAGACGTCAATGAACGAACGGACAGATAATAACTATGCAAAAATAAAGAAAGTAAAATTTTCACTTGTGGGAAGACTTGAACCAAGGACCTATCTTTCTGCAGCTGCTCACGCTACCACGAGACCACGGCATTCCTGAGCCCCAGTCCTCCTTGATGTTGCCTATGTTGAGCATGGACTACTCAGTTTGTATATTTTGCTTATTTTTTCACAGTTTCACCCAACTTCTTCCTGTTTTCTCAATTGATCTGTGTCCGGTTTATCAAGGCCTATCCACTGTGCCAAGTTATAACTAAATCTGAGGGGGGTGCGATGGGGAGGTTCCCTTGTCAGAGCCATTTGAACCATTTTTTGGAGTGAACGACACAGAAGAGCACCAGTTCCACTGTGGTCCAGCGTCCGATGTGTGGACCCCTGTGCAGCGTATTTTGGCGTTTCTTACACGCCAAACACCCGCTCAGATCGGTATCCACAGACTTTTATTCCCGGAGGGGACTTTCTACCCCACCATCGAAAATCACTATGTGAACTGGATCTGTGGCCACACGAGCCGTTATCTTTGTAATTATGGACATAAGTCAGTGTTAGGATATTGGAATTATCTCAACGAACGACACTGCGTCCTAACATGCAACCCACGCTATCAGCAGTACTTCTCCAATTTCTTAGGGAGCGCCTTTAATGATCCTCCTCGCAGCCGGCACTTCCAAGCCGAACCGAACAGAACCGATAACGGAATCAACTCCCACTCACCGAGAAGACGCATTTGGACGTGCCGCCCGGCGCACGACCCGCTACTCAAGACGCTCATATACAAAACAGAAACATAAAATAAAATAAAAACAAAAAATTAAGAAAATAAATAAAAAGCAGAAAACTAATTATGTTAAATTTTCATGGCTCCTCTATGGTTTACTTTCCTTTATCCTTTTTTAGCCCCCTCATAGCTCTAGGTTAGTCTTCCTGAGAGATGGGTTAGACAGGGGTCAAAGCCTGAAGTGGTGTTTTTTTATTTAGGGCACAATTGGCGGTGGTAATTTTTCTTCCTTATTTTTGAATCACTTTTATACTCCCCAGGGAAACTAAAGTTAAAAAAAAAGGCAAGCGTTGCTGCCTCTGGATCACGTGTTCCCGGGTTCCATTCCCTGGTGGGTCGCGGATATTGGGGTTGGCCTCATCATCTCATCGTCATTCGAGTAGTGGCGAGACGGGAAATGGAAAGATTGGAACTCGTACAGGTGCTGATGACCACGATGTTGAAAGCCCCACAAACCAACATCATCATCATCAGGTCACTATCTGTGATTCGTCGTTCCAGCTGTATATGTGCTACTGGCACCTATCCCTCAACGTGTCATGCGACCAGAACATATTTGTTAATTGGAAAAGAGCATCAAAGAAAGAAAGTTAAGACGAGGTGATTAGAGTTGGAGCACAAGTACAGATAGAGCAATCGTGAGGAAAAACCAGCCACGTCTTTTCCCCATCTTGATGTCACGCGATATAAGAAAACCAGAGGAAAACTGAAACAGGGTGACCGTACGGACGTTTGAATTAAACTCTTCCTAAATGCTAGTCCAGCGTACTAGACATTGCGTCACCTCGCTCGTTGCAAAATAGGATAAAGGAGAAGAGGGCTCACATGTTTATTGCATTGCGTCGGCTGTATTGTGTCGGCTGTTTATAGAACTGTTTGAAATTACGCAAATTGTAGATATCAGAAGGACACAGTGCATTGTCTGATAGTCGCAAGAATATCACGTCTGCACGATTGACGTAACATCCTAAATTCAGTCCAGAACCAAGTTGATGGTGAAGAACGGGTAGTTCCTTTTGCCTGTGGCAGCACTGCATTGTCCACTACTATGCTCAAGCGAAAGTGAAGAGAATTTGCCCTCATCTGAGATGTCTGGCGAGGTGGAAGTGTCTTCGTCCTACATGTTGTCACCCTGCATTTCCCAGTCAGCCATAAATTTGTGGGATGGGGGGAGGTGTAAGGCAGGGAACGATCGGCACTGGATGGTCCCAGGTGATATGTGAGGTAGTGGTTGCTGGTCTGGCTGTTGTAACAGGACCTCCTGTTGTGCCTGTGGTGGCAGATTCAGAGGTGACAAAAGGCGTGGGATAGCGATATGCACTTATACAGAAGGCAGTAGTATTGCAAACACAAGGATGAAAGGGCATTGCATTGGTGGAACTGTCTTTTGTATCGGGGATGCATGTGAAAAAGGTTTCTGACGCGATTATTGCCCCACGACGATAATTAACAGACTTTGAACGCAGAATGGTACTTGGAGCTAGATGCATGGGATAGTCATTCCGGAAATCGTTAGGGAATTCAGTATTCCGAGATCCACAGTGTCAACAGTATGCCGAAAATATCAAATTTCAGGCATTATTTCTCACCATGGACAACGTAGTCGCCGACGGACTTCACTTAACGGCCGAGAGCAGCTAGTTTGCGTAGAATTGTTAGAGATAAGAGACAAGGTACACTGCTCGAAATAAACGCAGAAATCAGTGTGGGACGTACGTCGAACGTATCTGTTAGAACAATGCGGGGAAATGTGGCGTTAACGGGCTATGGCAGTAGACGACCGAAGACGTGAGTACCGTTGCTATCAGCACGACATCGCCTTCAGCGGCTCTCTTGGGCTCGCGACCATATCGGTTGGACATTCGACGACTGGAAAACCGTGCCCTGGTTAGATTAGTCCCGATTTCGGTTGGTAAGAGTTGATGGTAGGGTTCGAGTGTGGCGCCGACCTAACGAAGCTATGGGCCCAAGTTGTCAATAAGCCATTGTGCAAGCTGGTGGTGGCTCCATAATGGTGCGGGCTGTGTTTACGTGGGATGGACTGGGTGCTCTGGACCAACTGAATCGATCACTAACTACAAATGGTTAGTGCGACTATTTGGAGACCATCTGCAGCCATTCGTGGACTTCGTGTTCTTATATAACGTTGATATTTTTATGGATGAGAATGCGCTACGTCACTGGGCCACAGTTGTTCGCGATGAAGATTCTGGAGAACTGGGGCGAATGATTTAGCCACCCAGATCGCCTGACGTGAATCCCATCGAACATTTATGGGACGTAATCGAGAGGTCAGTTCGTTCACAAAATCCTGCATTGGCAACACTTTCGCAGTCATGGACGACTGTAGAGGCAGCATGGCTAAATATTACTGCAGGGAACTTCCAGCAACTTGTTGAGTTCACGCCACGTCGACCTGCTGACCTACGCCGAGCAGAGGCGCGACGCGATATTAGGAGGTATTCCGTGACTTATGTCACCTCAGTGTACGTGGGGCGCATGAAAAGTCCGTGCAAAAATAAAAACTACTTACGTGTTTGGGGTAAATCTTTTTTATTTTTCGACATTGTCTCCATTTAGACTTATACACTTCGTCCAACTCTGTTCTAATTTGTTGAGCCCTTCCGAATAATAGGAATTGTACAAGTCTGCAAAGTAGCTATTAGTTGCTGCAGTCACCTCCTCGTTTGAATAAAATCTTTGTCCCGCCAGTCATTTCTTCAAATTGGGGAACAAATAGTAGTCCGAGGGAGCCAAGTCTGAAGAATAGGGGGGATGTGAAACGAGTTGGAATCCTATTTCCATTAATTTTGCGACCACAACTGCTGAGGTGTGTGCTGGTGCATTTTCGTGATGGAAAAGGACATTTTTGTGGTCCAATCGCCGACTTTTTTCTTGCAGCTCGGTTTTCAAACGGTGCTGTAACGATGAATAATATGCACTGGTAATAGTTTTACCCTTTTCCAGTTAGTCGATGAGGATTATCCCTTGCGAAACCCAAAAGACAATCGCCATAACCTTTCCAGCCGAAGGAATGGTCTTCGCCTTTTTTGGTGCAGATTCTCCCTTGCTAACTCATTGTTTAGATTGTTCTTTGGTCTTTGGAGTATAGTAATGTACCCATGTTTCATCCAGAGTGACGAAATGACGCTTTAAGTCCTGCCGGATTCTTCCTGAACAGCTGCAAACCATCCTTGCAACACTTCACACGATTCCGTTTTTGCTCAAGCGTGAGCAATCGCGGAACCAGCCTTGCGGACAGCTTTCTCATGTCCAAATGTTTATGCAAAATATTATGTATCCGTTCATTGCAGATGCCCACAGCACCAGCAATCTCAAGCACATTAACTCTTCTGTCATTCATCAACATATCATGGATTTTATCAATGATTTCTGGAGTCATAACCTCCACAGGGCGTCCAGAACGGTCAGCATCACTTGTGCCCATATGGCCACTCCGAAAATTTTGAAAACACTTATAAACTGTTCTAATCGAAGGTCCGGCGTCACCGTAATGTTTATCAAGCTTTTCTTTAGTCTCCTGAGGCGTTTTGCCTTTCATAATGTAATGTTTAATCAGCACACGAAATTCTTTTTCGTCCATTTTTTGACAATCACTCGACATCCTTGATTCACATGAATGACCAATATGGCTGAAACTTGGTGTGCACTCTTTCCAAAGATGCTAGTAACTAAACATGACCTCGATATCCGCCGGTGGTGCCATCTCTCGGGCTTTGCACGGACTTTTCAAACGCTCCTCGCATATGAGCACCATAAGCGGAGTTGATTCTGATGGCACTGAAGCATTACATCTCAGGAAATCACATTGTACATTATTTAGTCGTAGGTAGACTCGGTTATGACGGTAGTCCTTGTGGCCACGTTCCTGGAAGTTCCTGGGTGGAAACAGGTAAGCAAGAATAGTGTTGTGGCCTCGGATCTGTGTGCAGCAGATGAAGAAGAGTCGTGGCCTTGGTGTGGTGTGATATGCGCAGAGGAATCAAATCAGGGCAGCTTCAGTGCACATTATTCGTTCAGCGTTCCCATTTTACCCTGAGAGTGGAACGTGTTGAATTTTGTTGTGTCTAGAAAATCCAAGAATTTTTTGGAAATGAATTAATATAAATTGCCTAGAATGATAGTGTGAGGGAGAGGGGGGAGAGGTCCTTCAATGGCAAGGATCATGGCGACTACCCTGGTCGTCACGTCTGCGGTGGTGTAGGACATAGCCACAATGCTAGGAAAATCTGGCAAAATCACTGCCACCTCCAATCAAATGGATTTAAAAAAAGGCCTGGTGAAGTAAATGTGGATCTGCTCACAATGTTGTGTTACGATAGGCTACGAGGGAAAAGTGGCTCATGGTGCACGCTCCTGCTCTTTGCACCTTGTGCAACTGTGGAAAAACGATAGTGAAGTCCGACCATTAAAAACATTTCCGGGCTAGGTTTTTCGTTTAAATTATTCCCCAATGGCCACAGTGATCTCAGGGTTAAGGGAATGATTAATCAGGACTGCTCGTTGTTGATACTTACAAGGGAACCTCCCCCTCGCACCCCCCTCAGATTTAGTTATAATTTGGCACAGTGGATAGACCTTGATAAACTGAACACAGATCAATTGAGAAAACAGGAAGAAGTTGTGTGGAACTGTGAAAAAATAAGCAAAATATACAAACTGGTCATCAGTCTTGGTCAGATAGGCAACATAAAGGACACCTGTGTTCAGGAGCGCCGTGGTCCCGTGGTAGAGTGAGCAGCTGCAGAAGGAGAGGTCCTTGGTTCAAGTCTTCCCACGAGCGAGAATTTTACTTTCTTTATTGTTGCATAGTTATTATCCGTCCGTTCGTTCATTGACGTCTCTGTTCACTGTAATAAGTTTAGTGTCTGTGTTTTGCGACCGCATCGCAAAACCGTGCGATTAGTAGACGAAAGGACGTGCCTCTCCAATCGGAACCGAAAACATTTGATCGAAAGGTCATAGGTCAACCGATTCCTCCACAGGAAAACACATCTGATATATTCTATACGACACTGGTGACGGCATGTGCGTCATATGACAGGAATATGTTGTCGACCCACCTAACTTGTACACTTGGCGAATGGGTAAAAAGATTCTTCTATCTTGTCCGATTTAGGTTTTCTTGTGGATGTGATAATCACTCCCAAAAAAGTGATGAAAACATAAGAGTTTGTCACATAAACTCAAAATAAAAAACTAAAGTTTTCACTCGATGGAAGATTTGAACTGAGGACCTTTCATTCCGCAGCTGCTCACGTTACCACGAGACCACGGCGCTGTTGCTGTTCCAGTGTCCTTAATGTTGCTTATCTGGCCATGAACTACTCAGTTTGGATATTTTGCTTATTTTTTCACAGTTCCACACAACTTCTTCCTGTTTTCTCAATTGATCTGTGTTCAGTTTTTCAAGGCCTATCCACTGTGCCAACTTATAACTAAATCTGAGGGGGGTGCGATGGGGAGGTTCCCTTGTTAGGAGAATGACTACTCAGTACAGCTCGTGGTTGATGCTTAACATAATGAGCTGTCCACTGTTGACAAATGATATCACAGTACGTGAAATGCAAGCATCTGTGTGTCTGTGAGAGAATTTTCTGGTTATCCCGACTGCAGGCACTTGACCCGTGGGTCATAAAGTCATCATTGTGAATGGCTTGGGCCATAATACAGATAGTGATGGGGAAATTTGCCACTTTTTCCTGGAGCTTGTCGTCTGGTTGAAAACTAGTGACATCTTTGCTGAAGTCCTCATCCTGCTCCATTCTTAGGGAGAACAGGATGTCAGTGATAGTACTGTTTCTGAAGATCCAAACAATGTTGATAGTGGCTTTTGATCTGTTATCAAATGGAAATTAATATGAAGCTTCTAGATAGGAAATGTGGACGGTTCTTCTGTTTCAATATGAAAGCAGTTTTATTGTGATGCTATTAGTGTTTTAGATGCACAGGCAGTTGGTTTCTCTGAGCAATTTGTATTCCTGTGAGACAGCAGTGCACCCAGACTATACTGTGATGTAGCTGTGGCCACCACCAGAGGTTTTCCTGAAGCACACGTTGACAAGCATGGTACGGAACGCAACTTGGTTTTTAATATTTGAAAAGCCTGCTTGTACTAGTATGTCTTGGACGAGAAAAATAGAGATGGCGTAAATTATTCAAACGACTCTCGACGTCTAGTGCTTAAGGTTGTAATCCAAGCAATTGGTACAACGATTTGCATTCACTTTCGCTAGATTCTTAGGTCGAGGTAAAGAGTCTGTTTCTGCCAGATGCCATCCATGGGGATGATACCTCGCCGGACTTAACACCTGTCCTGCTTATTTGACTTCCTTAAAAAAAAACTGTAATTTCCATACGCCAGTTTAACCGAGCTCCCTTCGTCTCTCTCTCTCTCTCTCTCTCTCTCTCTCTCTTTTACCATGTCATGGAGATAGTTCACACAGAACTAAACGGAATCTGCAGGCTGCTTCATGTATCTTTGGAATATTGCCGATGCTCTTGCCACACGAAATAGGTGACATAAAAATCTGTGGATTCCAAAGGGAATATTAATTACCATTATGCCTTGAGATTCTGTATAAAGGCAAATAGGTGTCTGCCAAATCTATTTTTTTTAAAGTGTTTACCTACTGCGAGTTCTGACAGATCTTCTCACGCAACAGGTTATCGGGTGCAAAATTTTGCGTTTATTGCGAACTCGCACAGCCAAAGACAACCACTACCTTTCTTGAACACCGCCAATGGTATGGCCCAAATACTGCATGTTAATGGTTCAATGATGCTCAAATCTTGCACACAGCTAACTCGTTACTGATTGATTGTTTCATGGCTATAGGTACAGGCCGTATACTATAGAAATTGTACATCACATTTGCTTCATAAAGCTGTTAGCATAACCTAAGTCAGAGTCGAACAAACATGCGTTTTCCTGTCAAAAAATGATTCAAATGGCTCTGAGCACTATGGGACTCAACTTCTGAGGTCATTAGTACCCTAGAACTTATAACTAGTTAAACATATCTAACCTAAGGACATCACACACATCCATGCCCGAGGCAGGATTCGAACCTGCGACCGTAGCGGTCACGCGGTTCCAGACTGCAGCGCCTAGAACCGCACGGCCACTTAAGCCGGCCGTTTTCCTGTCATAAATCTTCCAGGATGTTAAAGGGAATCTGTTACACATGAGATCTACTGGATCTAGAATAGCGGAAAACCAAACTTGAAGGCCAAAAATATATGATGCCGTGCTACCAGTGGCATGGGAATTTCGCGGATCACTTTCTTTTGTGTTATTTTTGCCTCGAACAGGTCGTTTTAGATTTTGCTTACTGTTGGACACAAGACGATAATTCAGACGTGAAAAACATGAGGTAACTAATTTTGTGAGACATTTCTCATGCTGGTTAGGGAAATTGCAGCGCTGTTATCAACTTTGAAGGGAACTAGGTGCTAATTGATTACTGGTGTTATTTCAATCTTACAGGGAGAATTTCGTGTGTGGCTCACTGGCGCATACGCTTGCTGAGTCGTAGTTCTTGTGGGCAGTCACGCCGCGAATGAGTGCGAAAACACTAAGAACAGGACTGAAGTACTGAGAAGCGCTTTGTCGGCTGACTGCGCTGTGCTGAGAGGGCCGGGCAGCTTGTTCCGTGTGCGATCAATAATGGCGTAACTGGAATACGAAGATATATAGCTTAGTCATAGCAGCCTGAAAAGCTTGTAAGTGTGTCGAGGGAAGGTTGTGTCGAGAAATAATTGCTAGAAAATAAATTCGATACGTTGCGCCGTTTCCGAGTTATTTAACACTGAAGTTAGCCAATGAGGTCGGTGCGCGCGCAAATTGAAGCACTTGCACGCGCTGAAACGAGGTAATGCACAGACATCTATGGGTCCGTGAGTTACCACTTATTGAAATGCTCACTACCAGTTAAAATATGCATTTTTCGGAAGTGATGAATTTAAGCTGGCTGAGCAAAAGTTACGTTTGTTCGGTTTGAGGAAACCAAACTAAGTACAAGACTGGCGACATCGCCTCCGGCAGCCTTCTCGAATTTGCGTGCGTGACGGCTTGATGCTTCGGTGCTAAATAACGCGTCGAATTCTTTCCTTAACAATTATTTCTAAGCACTGCCGCCCCTGCAAAATCTTTACGAGCTCTTCGGACTGTTTCTGATCACACTGTATATCTTGACCTGTGCAACTGTGCTACCTATGACCCCTGGTTTATTTGAGAATACGCATGTCTCGCAAGCTCAGAAGTTTCTGCGACCCGTATGACCTCCTCTACAGGTGCATCTGATAATTTCAAAATTTAGTGGATCACTGTCTTTATACTCCCCTGTCTTGTGTACGCTGCGGTACGCTGCACCATTACGTCAGCCGCTAATGAATCGGCATAAGAGGTTAGGTGCCCTTGGCATGCAAAAGAGCACTTGCGGCTTAAACCGAAAAGATCAGCAATCAACGCCTTTTAATATTCGTCAGCTTCCTTTTGCGATCGATGAAAACGCAATCTGTATGTTAAAACGCGTTTTTTACGAAGATATACTGTTAGTGAATCACGTACTTGCGAAATTGATAGGGCAGGACTTGTGAGTGGGGCCAGTTAATCCAACAGATGCAACATTTATGGTCCAGACCAAGAAAGATGACGTGCCTCTTCGCTATAAGCATCCTTTACACTATACACTGCGAAGTTTCATTGTTGTCGCTTGAGATTTGAATGCCTGTGTCCAACGTCACCATACCGTGGTGTAAGTATCAGTAGGACGTGTTGACAGCGCTGCGGGCTGCAGTTGGATGGGCATTTCTATTCACTATTGTGGTTGTTTCAAACTTACCTGTCTTCTGTTGGTAGTGAGACGCTTGTTGTTGCTGGAGCTGGTATTCTGCCAATTTCAGTTCCAATTTCCCTATATTCAGAGATTCCAAATCGCCGCAGATATTTCGCAATTTGCTTGTGTTGCTCAGATCAACTCGTTGTGTCGGTGCTACGTCTCTATTTATTGAACAGTTTGAGGATACAGGAAATGCCAATACAAGAAGGATATACGTCTAGTACACGGTCTGATAGTCGGCGGCGATATACGCGAAGGTGGCCAAAGTCATGGGAAAGCGATATGGTCATATATAGAAGGTGGCAGTACCGCGTACACAACGTATAAAGGGGCAGACTTGTCGTTTCTACTCAGGTGATTCATGTGAAAAGATTTCCGAAGAGATTGTGGTCGCACGGTGGGAATTAACAGACTTTCAACGCGGAATGGTACTTGGAGTTAGACGCATCGGACATTACATTCTGGAAATAGTTAGAGAATTCAATATTCCGAGATCCACAGTGTCGAGAGTGCGCCATTACCTCTCACCACGGACAACGCAGCGGCCGACGGCCTTCACTTAACGACCGCGAGCAGCGGCGTATGAGCAGCGTTTTCAGCGCTAACAGACATGCAACACTGCATGAAATAACTGCAGAAATCAATGTGGGACTTACCACGAACGTATCCGTTAGGACAGTGCGACAAAATTTGGCGTTAGTAGGCTATAGCAACAGACGACCTTTGCCAACAGCACGACTCCACCTTCAGTGCCTCTCCTGGGCTCGTGACCATATCGCTAGGACCCTAGACTGGAACACCGTGGCCTCGTCAGATGGGTCCCAATTTCAGTCGGTAAGAGCTGACGGTAGGGTTCCAGTGTGGCGTAGACGCCACGAAACCGTGGATCCAGGTTGTCAACAAGGCACTGTGCAAGCTGCTGGTGGCTCCATAATGGTGTGGGCTGTGTTTACATGGAATGGACTGGATCCTCTGGTCTAACTGAGCCGATCATTGACTGGAAATGGTTATATACGGATACTTGGAGCCATTCGTGAACTTCATATTTCACAACACCGACGGGATTTTTAGGATGAAAATGCGCCATATCACCGGCCCACAATTTTTTGCGATCAGTTTGAAGAAAATTCTGTACAATTGAAGCGAGTGATTTGGCCACCTCGAGTGCCCGACGTTAATCCTATCGTTCATTTATGGGATATTAGCGAGAGGCCAGTTTGTGCACAAAATCCTGCATCGGCAACACTTTCGCAATTATAGACGACTATAGAGCCAACACGGCTCAATATTTCTGCACGGGACATCCAACGACTTGTCGAGTCCATGCCGCGTCGAGTTGCTGCACTAAGCCGAGCAAAAGGAGGCCCGACACGATGTTAGGAGGTATCCCATAACTTTTGTTACAACCGTGTACAAATCCGTACTGTTGAAGAAACAATCGAAATACAGTCCACTGCCAACGTACGTTAACAGCACTTAGACAAATACTCGTGACTGAAATAGTGATACAGAATCCAGGCAGCCCGGTAGTCATCGTAAGATGATCCGTTCAGTAAACACCCGAAGGTATCAGGTCGATGCGGAAGATGAATAATAAGTGTAGTGAAACTTGCTGCTGGACTAAAACTCGACACCGGAACGTTTTTCCTTTCGCGGACAAGTGCTCTGCCGACTGAGCTATCACTCCCACAGCGCCCGTTCCGCCAGTACCTCTCTTCTATCTTCCAAACATCACACAGTTTCTCCTTTCATACACGAGTGCCAGTCCCGCAGGATAACTTACGTGAACCTTGGAAGACACGTGAGTGACACTGGTAGAGCTAGAGCAGTGAGCTTGGTGTGTGCTCACTAGTTAGTGCAACTGAATCGTCCCTATTACTGAGACGTGGAGGATTGAAAATATATCACGTATGCAGTTAATTTCACTGCCTGACAAAGAAATTGAAGAACCCAGAAGACATTGACATCTACGTCAGTACTCCGTAAGCCACTTGACGGTGTGTGGCTGAGGGTACTTACGGCACCACTAACCGATCCTCCCCTTCCCTGTTTCATTCACAAATGATTGTCGGTAAGCCTTTCTATTGGCTCTAATTGCTCAGATTTTCTCGTTGTGATCATTTTGCATGAGGTATGTGGGAGAAAGTAATATGGTGGCCGACTCTTCGCAGGATGTCCTCCATCTAAATTTCAATAGCAAGCCTCACCGTGATGCACAACGTCTCTCTTGTAGCGTATGCTACTGGAGTTTGTTCCGAATCTATGTAAGACTCTGGCGCCGACTGAACCCCGTGACGAAATGTGGCGCTCCTCGTCGGTTCTTCTCTCTCTCTTCTGTCAGTCCTACCTTAATGATCAACAGTGCTCACGAATGGGTTGAACAAGCTCCCTGTAAGCCACTTCTTTAGTGGGTGAAATACTGAAATACATTTCCTTAAGATTCCTCCTATGAATCTCAGTCTGGCATTTGCTTTCCTGCTATTTCTTTATGTGGACATTTCACTTAAGTTCGCTCTGGGTAAATAGTCCTAGATATTTTACGGCGGGTACCGTTTCCAGCAATTTGACATCAACAGTGTAGTTGTTCATTAGTGGCTTTCTTTCCCTGTGTATGCGCAGTATATTACATGTATTTACGTTCAGTGTGGACTGCCAGTCCCTGAGACATTCGTCAACGCTTTGTAGGTCCTGCAAATCGTTGCTGTCTTCTGGCCTTGTTGCCATCTTATACACAACCGCATCATCTGCGAACAGCCTTCAAGAGCTTTCGACGCATATTGCTAGGTCATTTATATACATTGCAAAAAGTAGCAGACCTATCTCACTTTCTTGGGGCACCCCTGAAATCTTTACATCTGTCGATTTTGTTCCGTGCGGGAGGAAGTCTCGAACCAGTCGCAAATCTGCTCCGATGCTCAGTAAGCTCGTATTTTTTTCACTAAACAGCAGTGCGGGACAGTGTCAAATGCCTGCCTGAAGTCGAAGAATACGGCATCAACTTGAGCGCCGATGTATACAGCGTGGTGGATCTTACAGATCAACAGACCGAACTGCGTTTCGGAATGATCTCTCTTTGCGGAAGCCATTTTGATTTTTATAAAGGAGATTTTCACTCTCCAAAAAAGTCATAAAACTTGAGCATGAACCACGTTCCATTATTTTACAACAGATGGACGTCACCGATATAAGCTTCTGATTATCTGTAGCTGTCCTATGACCCTTCTTGAAAATGGAAATGACTTGTGCTCTTTTTCTAGTCGCTAGGTACGCTTGGTTGATCCAGCAATCTACGATAAACTGCTGCTAGGAAAGGAGCAAGTTTTCTCACATAATCTCTGTGGAATTTCTGTCATATCGTATATATCTGGTGCAGATCCCAGATTGACGAGTAGTAATCAGGTGTTGGTCGAACGACTGCTACGGTCGCAGGTTCGAATCCTGCCTCGGGCATGGATGTGTGTGATGTCCTTAGGTTAGTTAGGTTTAAGTAGTTCTAAGTCTAGGGGAATGATGACCTCAGAAGTTAAGTCCCATAGTGCTCAGAGCCATTTGTTGGTCGAACGAGTGTTTTGTAACCTACTTCCTTTGTTGATGGACTATATTTCCTGAGGATTATTCCAATGAATCTCAATTAGTAAGGAAATCTCGAACCCAGTCGCAAATCTGGTCCGATACTCGGTAAGCTCGTTTTTTTTTTTTTTTTTTTTTTTTTTTTTTTTTTTTTTTTTTTTTTTTTTTTTTTACGAAACGACAGTGCGGGACAGTGTCAAATGCCTTCCTGATGCTGGGAATACTTTTACGTGGTCGTTCCACTTCAAATCGCTTCGTACACTTTCTCCTAGATATTTTGTGGAAGTAGCGGCTTCCACTGATCGCTCTGCAATGGAATAATCATTCAATGCAGATCTAACTGATTAAAGCTGCAATTCATTGCGACAGGTACAACGGCCACCAGAGAGCATTAGTGATGCTCGTGTTTAGTCATGTTACCAGGCCTGGTAGTGTAGAAAAGGGGCACGAGAAGCTTCAGATGGTGAGTGATCACTGTGAAGGCACGGAGATGCCATGTACTCGTGTAAGGCAGCGTTATCAGCATCTGATGGAGTATAAAAGAAGTTTCATTTTGGCTTTCCATATGGACGACTGGTCGAATGGTGCAATATACAGATTTGTGGGCATTCGGATGTGACAGTGGGCCGATCTTAGACTGCATACTAGTCGTCATATTACCCAAGTTACCATTCGATCATGTCTGACCACCACAAGGGAGGATCGCTTTATTGTTCACCAAGCACAACGGAACCCCTTCACATCTGCGCTTGCTATCCGACAACAAGTAAGGGAGTACCTGCAACGTTTGTGGCATCTAACATCATTGGTCGTAAGCTTCCAGCAGCCGATACTTGTTATTGTAATCACTGAAATAAAATGTCATATCCTCTCAACCCGTAAAGTTTCGTTCTGTTTCCTGTTCCTCTTCTGGGCGTTTCACTTTTTTGTCAGGGTGAATCATCTAAAACTGGCACCGTAGATTTTGAGGAAATCGAAAGTTCTATTTGTGGTGTCACCGCCAGACACCACACTTGCTAGGTGGTAGCCTTTAAATCGGCCGCGGTCCATTAGTATACGCCGGACCCGCGTGTCGCCACTGTCAGTGATAGCAGACCGAGCGCCACCACACGGCAGGTCTAGAGAGACGTACTGGCACTCGCCCCAGTTGTACAGCCGACGTTCATAGCAATGGTTCACTGACAAATACGCTCTCATTTGCCGAGACGATAGTTAGCATAGCCTTCAGCTACATTTGCTACGACCTAGCAAGGCGCCGTATTCAATTGCTAATTAATATTATGAAGCATGTATCATCAAGAGCGATGTTCTACAATTATGGATTAAAGTTAAGTATTCCAGAATCTAGCATTCATTACGTATCCTGGTTCAGACCTCACGCCAGCCTGCGTGAGTTTAAGCACGTGCCTTTCGGCTTCCTCTCATTGTGTCTAGGCTGTCTTGTCTAGACACAACACTATTGACGTGCGGTTTTCACACAGTCGATTGGTAGTCAGGGTCTCGTTTTGTTAACCAATCAACAAATTGTAATAATACTTAGAAAGCGTACTTTTATGCAAATATACCGCTTTTTTAAATGGAACAATGCTTACTATCATTAATAAACCAAAATTAGGGTAAATTAGAATATCAGTGATGTTTGTTGCAGGATTCTAGTGCGAGTCGTTTACGAGATACGTACTTTGATAAATTCCCACATCTGTGGTAGCACGCACCAAAGAACAACGTAGGTGCATACACTAGTTATATGGATTCTGACCAGTAGCGAAACAATTGACACATGTGTTCAAAATGACCACCGGCAGAGTCAATACACGCTTCCAGTCTGGTATGGAACGACTGCTGCACACGAGCTAGCACTTCAGCGGAGATATCCGAGCAGGCTGCAGTGATATGTCTTTGCGTTATCACGGGTGTAGTTGGCCTGTCCTTGTAGACAGCGTCTTTCAGCTTTTCCCACAGAAAAAGTCTACAAGCGTAAAATCCGGGGAACGGGATGGCCATAATACAGATCCTCTGCGTCCAATAAAACGTTTTGGAAACAAATCCTGAAGACTTGCCGTAGTTCAAATTGTTCAAATGGCTCTGAGCACTATGGGGCTTAACTACTTTGGTCATCAGTCCCCTAGAACTTAGAACTACTCAAACCCAACTAACCTAAGGACATTACACACATCCAAGCCCGAGGCAGGATTCGAACCTGCGACCGTAGCGGTCGCGCGGTTACTGTAGCGCCTAGAACCGCTCGGCCACTCCGGCCGGCATGCCGTAGTACTTCATGCATTATGGTGTGGTTAGCCACCATGTTGGTACCACAGGTTCCTCCCAGTCTGAAGAATAAGGTCTCCTAGTATCCGCGGAAGATGGTCTGTCAGAAAACTGCGATACTTTTGCTTGTTCAGTGTTATGTCTATGAAAAACGGGCCTATGAGCTGATGGTTCATTATCCCGTACCACACGTTTACACTCCACGGGGATTGACGTTCCACCTGTCGAAGCCAATGGGTATTGTCAACAGTCTAATAGTGCGTGTTTCGGCGGTTTATCTGGCCATGATTGGTAAATGTGGCTTCAACACTAAACAAGATACATGATGTATCTGGAATATCCTGTCTTAATGCTCATGTACAGAAGTTACGCGATTCTCATAATCGTTTCCGTGTATCTCTTGATGGAGAGAGGTGTGATAGGGATGGAACCTATGTCGATGGAGAAGGCATAGGACACTTCCTTGCCTGACTGCGCGGGAGCTAACGTGCCGATCACTGCAACAGCAGCAAGAATACTAATTTCCCCCTTTCCTGTCGTCAGTTATTTCATTTTGTTACGTTGTCTAGGTGTTACACTACCACTTTCACGTAACTGGTTGAACAATGTGGTAAACAGTTGCCGAGATGGTTGACGTCTGTTGTGCTACCTTGCCGCATACACCATACGAGAACTAACTGCGTTCTTTCTAACTCTCCATACACCATAAGCATTTCGGCTTTTCCAGCATTGGTAAATCCCATCGTCCACTTCAAGCGGCAGCAAATTACAATACGTGGTAAAAGATTAGCATTAGAATCCTTCAACAAACACCATTGACATTCTAATTTATGCTACTTTTAGTCTGTTAATGTCAGTTCATTATAAGTGATTTTTTCCCTTATTATGGTGGAAATAACGCGTCCCCAAACTTTCCCAAAATATTGTTGATACACACTGTGCATGTAGTGAGGATCTCGTTCTTCATGTTCGAGGTGTGATGTCTGTGACAGTCCGAACGATATCGTGGGTGCCGCAGGGCTTCCTAGCTCCCGGGCGCCCCTCTCCCCACCTCCCCCGTCTTATCGCTGTTTTTATTAGTTTCAGTTAACTAAAGCTGCTTTCATTTGATGAAACTCAGACAAGCATTGTTACACAAATACTGAATGCTGTTGTCGCATTCAAATATGCATGCCGTAGACCATTTTCGGAAATGTCTACCATATCTTGTCACTAATCGTTAAAAAGTGAATGAAACTTTCAGAGATCTCTGCACCACTTTCATTGAATTTTGCATATCTGATAATCTACGACATCTGCTCAAAATGACTTACATCAGGAGTGCAATCAAACATGATAGAAAAGTATTTTGCGTTCTTAATATCACTCACTATTTGTTCCTTTAACTTTGTATCCAATTATTCCCAAAAATTCATTTAGGATGCCATGTGAGAAGTAACTGACTTGGTCTTCTTTGTGACGATTCATATCCTCTCACAGTGTATAGTGGTAGCGAGACAATAAGTCAATGGTGTTTGAGAACTTCTTACATCTTGGATCAAAGTCAGGACTTTCATTTGAACCTCTAAAAGGACTGCTCTGTTTTGCCAGATGCAAATCACATCAACAGTGACAACTAAAACTAATTTCAAATGCTTCTGCTCCTCCGATACTTATTGCAACCTTTTGTCAATCCGGCCGCTGTGACCGAGCGGCTCTAGGCGCTTCAGTCCGGAACCGCGCTGCTGCTACGGTCGCAGGTTCGTATCCTGCCTCGGGCATGGATGTGTGTGATGTCCTTAGGTTAGTTAGGTTTAAGTAGTTCTAAGTTCTAGGGGACTGGTGATCTCAGATGTTAAGTCCAATAGTGCTTAGAGCCGTTTGAACCATTTAACCTTTTCCACAGAGTGAGACCGTCCTTAGTCAAAATAAAAAGATTTTTCTCAAATAAGTTATCATGAAATAGTTTGAATAGTATGCAAAACAAAGCCTTTTTCGATGTACTTTAGGCTAACTAAAAACGGCACAACTTTTTCCCGTTGGGAAGCTGTTAATAAAACCAGTCTATGAGAATCACTTACGTCTGGTTCAATTTTGCCCTTGCATAATAATTTTTCAACAATCAGGCATTTCTCTGCGTCTGAAATGCTCATTGGCAAGGTCCGTGGATCCTTGATTCCTGGCTTATCCGTAGACGCGAACTTGATTCCAATGCTAGTTCAGCCGGCTTCCGGCTTGGAGCAGAGGGGGGAGGGGGAGTCATGTATGACACGAAAAAAATAGTAAAAGCGTTTATATTTTGAAATAAACTTTCAGAGAATAAAGCAGTATAAAAACTAAGTGTCTCGAAAATGCAAGAAATTCTAGAAAATTACGAGCTACTTTCTAATTTTTTGTTGATGGGTTGGCCCTTCCGCCGGCTGAGTGAAGTGCGATAATGGTGAATGCACACTTCGATTTAATATCTTGCTAATTTTGATGATGCCAGTGTTATGATAATTTGTTTTCATCACAGTTCTTAAAACAATTGCATGCCTTATGTACTTCTAAAATTCTCCGAAGAACGCTTTCTAAAAGCTGTGTTTCTCTGAATGGAAGTTTTTTTGGAAATTACGCTAAAGCGATGCACTAATCACTGTTGTACACAAATTATTACGGTTATTACAGTTGCTGTTGTGGTCTTCAGTCGGAAGACTGGTTTGATGCAGCACTCCGTGCTCTATCCTGTGCAAGCCGCTTCATCTCCAAATAATTACTGCAACCTACGTATATTTGAATTTACTTACTCCCTCTATAATTCTTACCCCCTCACACTTCCCTCCAGTACTGAACCGACGATCTCTTGATGTCTCAGAATGTGTCCTATCAGCCTATCCCTTTTTGTGCACAAATTTCTTTTCTTTCCATTTCTCTTCAACACTTCCTCATTAGTTATATGATCTACTCACCTAATTTTCACCATTCTTCTGTTTCACCAAACTTCAGAAACTTCTATTCTCTTCTTGTCTGAACTGTTTATCGTTTACGTTTCACTTCCATACAAGACCACACTCCGAGCAAATACCCGTACATTCAGGAAAGACTTCTTAACACTTAAATCCATATTCAGTGTTAACGAATTTCTCTTCTGCGGAAAAGCTTTTCTTAGCAGTGCCAGAATACATTTTATACCCTCCCTACTTTAGCTTATAATGAATCGCCCTCCTCTAACATTACCTTTTTTTTATAGAGGTAACCGATACCATGTATACTACAGATTCTTGCATAGGTTAAAATTATCTCAGCTGTTTCATTAAAAGAATTGATGTGATATTGTATACGATGTATTATATTTCAGGGTAAAATGTATAAAAAAGAAATTAAGGTGTTACAATCGATATGTACTAACAGTTGAAATTACTCTTTTCTTAAAAATAAATGAAATTACAAAATTTCTGGAACACTTAAAATTCATATTATTAATTGCGCAATCTATCACTGATTATTAAATTTATTTCTAGATTGATTTACCGAATAATGATATATTTTAGCGAAGATTCTTCTTTGGCAAAGAAAGTTTGTAAACTCTTTTGCTTTGTAAGCTCTTTGGGATAATGTGTGTACTACAGAATGTAAGTAGTGGTGGGCATGCCTCTGATGAAAGGAGACGTTTTCTAAGTTTGTCACCAACAATGTAATTATTCGTTTTTTTACTGTGGAAAATGTGAAAACGGTGTGATGTTGAAAGATGTGACAAAGACTAAAATTCAAGAATAATACAAGCAAGTCTTCATCGGTTAGTTAGTCATCAAGAACCTACAAAATCGAAACTTCAGCTGCAAGAATGTACCTCTAGACATGACTCTGAGCCATCGACAACAACAACGAGAGAACGAAAATAAGTAAAAAGTCATTCTTTTATATCTCTTACGTCTCCCGAAACTTTCAAAGTTTGTGGAAAGACGAGAATTTTAATAGTGTTGTGTGGGAGGGTAAGATTACAGGCCATCATCAGTTATTTTATTGCCCAATAACAAAACTCGTATGATACTTTTAGTGTCTCATTTCCTAATCTAATTCCCTCAGCAGCGCCTTATTTAATCCTGCTACATCTTTGTTTTGCTTTTGTTGATGTTCATCTTATATCCTCCTTTCAAGACACTGTCCATATCGTTCAACTGCCCTTCCAGGTCCTTTGCTGTCTCTAACAAAATTACAATGTCATCGACAAATGTTAGAGTTTTTATTTCTTCTCCCTCAACTATAATTTCTTCTCCAAATTATTCTTTGGTTTTCTTTACTGCTTGCTCAATGTATATGTATAATTACACTGGGGATAGGTTACAACCCTGTCTCACTGCCTTCTCAACCACTGATTACCCTTCATGCTTCTTGACTCGTATAACTGCCGTTTGATGTCTATACTAGTTGCAAATAACTTTTCACTCCCTGTATTTTACCCCTGCTACCTTCAGAATTTCAAAGAGAGTATGTCATTCAACATTGTCAGAAGCTTTCTCTAAGTCTACAAATGCAATAAATGTAGGTTTGTGTTTCCTTAACCTACCTTCTAAGAGAAGTCTTGGTGTCAGAATTGTCTCGTGTGTTCTTTCATTCCTCCGGAATCCACACTGATCTTCCCCGAGGTCGTGTTCTACCAGTTTTCTCCAATCTCCCGTAAACAATTCGTGTCAGTATTTTGCGACCATGACTTGTTAAACTGATAGTTCGGTAATATTCACACCTGTCGAAACCTGCTTTCTGAGGAATTGCAATTATTAAATTCTTGTTCTTGAAGTGTGAGAGTATTACTACGCCTGTCACATACATCTTGGACAGCAGCTGGAATAGTTTAGTCATGACTGGCTCTACCAAAGATATCATCGTTCTGAGGGAATGTCGTCTGTTCCAGGGGCCTCAAATCAACTTAGTTCCTTCAGTGATTATCGACTTCTCGCAGTATGACGTCTCCCATCCCATCCTCACTTACGTCCTCTTCCATTTCTATAATACTGTCTTCAAGTTCCTTTCCCATGTACAGTCCCTCAATATACTCCTTTCATCTTTGAGCTTTCCCTTCTTTGCTTAGTGCTGGTTTTCCATTTGAGCTGATATGCTGCTACTCTTTTCTCCGAAGGACTCTTTTAATTTTACCATGGGCGGCCTCTATCTTTCCCCTAGTGATATATGCATCTACAGTTTTACATTTGTCCTCTAGCCATATTTCATTTTTATTATTGTTGTATTTATAAAGGTAGGCACACGTGGGACATTAAAAGTGGTGGTGACATAAATTTGAGCCTGAGGTTTGCACCTGCTCTGATGAGCAAACATTAGAGATCATGCATGGGATCGGCATTACCCCTGTTCTTCGCATAACAAGAGCTCGGCTAAAATGCGATTGTGCTTATCTCGAAGCTGTTACACATCTGGTTTGCTAGGATGGTCTTTAACCCTGTAAATCATAAAATGCTATGTTCGCCGAAGATCGCCCATAATTTTCTCAATTTTCTGCACACCATCACTTACAGTCATCAAATTGCCAGGTGTTTAACATTACAAGAATATACACTATGTCTGGTTGACGTTTCCTGAAGGAATTTCTCGTGTGTCACGTATCCTATCTGCAAGTGCAGCTGTCGCCCTGCATGTCCAACAGCAGCTGCCGGATGTCTGTCACACTGAATGCCGTGCTTTCGTTTCCCACGCTGGTAAACAACTGTGACTTGTAATTTGGTACCTACATAATCTTCTTGTTGCGTCTTCAGCATTTGAGAGTTATTTCATAAGCTAAGGGATTGTTTGCTAGAGTATGCAGAGTTCAGTGGCTGGATCTGTGTCAGGTGTACTGCATTCGAAGTGGGCTTACGCAAATTGTGTGTTGTGAGAACTTACAACGTTTGTCGTACTTAAAGTGGTTACCACTGGCATTTCATACACCATTCTAGGTGAGTATTTTGCTGTATAATTACTCGTTGTAAAGTTTCTGTTTATCGAACTACCGAAACAAATAAGTTCCGTTAACAGAACACTTTATTTTTTAACCGTATTAGAGAGCTCTTGCTAAGAGAACTGTAGTGTCATGAAACTTACCTAAGTGCACAGCATAGCTTAGCAAAATGAAGGGAAAAGGCATTAAATGTGAAGGTCAAGGTACTGGACACAGCGCAGTAAAGTCCAACAGAGAATCGCTGCCGTGAGATAACTTACGCCAGAACAGTAAAGACGATAACTGTAGAAATGTTCAGCAAGTATCCTATCGTTATAATAGTGTTTCCCTATTCTTCCATTTTATATTTAAGCAACATCTTCGAGCTGTGATTTTTGAAGTTTTTCAGGCAGATAGAATATTCCATCATCTTTCCCGATAGAAATATTTCTTCTTCCGATATTTTGGCTGAAAACTGTACAAGTCAGTGGGTGAGTGAATTAAATCTACTTCATGAAAATATACTGGTGAGTGAACGTACATAGGCGTTTTTCAGAAAACGTTGAGGAGATAAATGGTCTTTAAGGCAGGAAATGGAATTCGAATTGAATTGGCAGACTATCAGAAATATATACAATATATTAAAGAAATGCATCTCATTATTTGTAACACAAGTTCTACATTTCCCTGCTGATCATCAGTTTGCTGCAACATATTCAAGAAATATGTGCCGTACAGAGTGACAGATCTACGGAGAGCGTCAGGAAGGGGGGGGGGGGGGGGGTAAGCATGCTGCCTCGGGTGCAGAGTTAAGGGGGTGGCGCCAAAATGGGCACAAGTGCTAGAACAATTCAAAAATGGTTCAAATGGCTCTGAGCACTATGGGACTTAACATCTTAGGTCATCAGTCCCCTAGAACTTAGAACTACTTAAACCTAACTAACCTAAGGACATCACACAACACCCAGCCATCACAAGGCAGAGAAAATCCCTGACCCCGCCGGGAATCGAACCCGGGAACCCGGGCGTGGGAAGCGAGAACGCTACCGCACGACCACGAGATGCGGGCGCTAGAACAATTATTATGGTTTTTGGGAAGATAGAAAAAGATCTAAACCAACCTTAAAGTAAGCTGTAGCATAAATTCCGTTATATTAGCCATAACTAATTATAAAAACTTCTTGCCCGTTTTGCAACTTTTAATCCATAATGCTGCGCCCATGCATACTTATATTACAAGTACTGGCTGAGTTTCTGGTTGTCCGCCGATCGCGGACCATTAAATTTGTTTATGCAGCAGTATTGCGACACCCACGCCACAGTCGCAGGAACACGAACTCTGAATTTATTTTGCGTGTACTATCAGTTCTTGTAATCATAATCGCTCTGGCAGTTGTTTTGTGCTTTTTTGTTTTTCTGTTGGTGGATGCATTCCTGGTGTTGTAAACTAAAATAGTTCTAATTTGTTTAACTCTGATTATCTGTTTTAATAAGAATAGTAAATCAGTATGAATCAGCCTACTATTTACGTGCAGAGTGTGGGAAGATGCCGAAAAAACTGTCGGGAGTAGCATTCAGGAGGAAAGCCGAAACAACGGAAGCATAAAAATCGTCTTTGTTAATGTCAGCTTGGTTGAGAGGAAATATAGAAGGTGAGTGAATTGTTGCTAATTAAGATATGTCGGAATCACCATATTTTGACAAGTCCTTTGTTTCAGTTTATTTACCCCTGATAATAGTCCTCTTATTCCAAATGTTTTTCAAAGTCGTGCAGTGTTCACTCTTTTCACAAATGTGAAATCAAGCGGCTATCTATATTATGGAAATACTAATTGAAATATTTTATAGTTAAAATATCTTTGCAAAAATCCATTTATTGTAAGGCTAGAGGCACTGTACCTCGCTATTCCCTAGACTTCTGCTATCTATTTAACTGAAAGACAACACTTGTTCACGACATAGTCACATCAACCATCAAGGGTCAGTGAAGATATTAAAAAGTTATATCCATGCACAAACTACCATACTTATAAATACGGATCTTATGAGCACTTTAAGCTCACGATTACTTATGTGCCGTTAAACTAGTGTTTCCTACTTTTGCATCCACTCCATGTCTTTCATTTTTTACTCAGTTGTAACCTCCTGTTTAGGATGCTTTGTTAAATTTCCATCCTTTCGACAATGGAATCTGGAAGACATTCTTGCGTCTAGCCGGTGAGACATGGGTACCCAAACTCTGCTGTGGTCGGTTCAAATGGCTCGGAGGACTATGGGACTTAACATCTGTGGTCATCAGTCCCCTAGAACTTAGAACTACTTAAACCTAACTAACCTAAGGACATCACACACATCCATGCCCGAGGCAGGATTCGAACCTGCGTCCGCAGCGGTCACGCGGTTCCAGACTGAAGCGCCTACAACCGCACGCCCACATCGGCCGGCTGTGGTCGGAAGAGCTGGGCTGCTCTCGGCTGAGAATGCATTCTACGTTGATATCGCAAGAGTTTTGACACTATCAGCAACCCGGCCGGAGTAGCCGAGCGGTTCTAGGCGCTACAGTCTGGAACCGCGCGACCGCTACGGTCGTAGGATCGAATCCTGCCTCGGGCATGGATGTGTGTGATGTCCTTAGGTTACATAGGTTTAAGTAGTTCTAAGTTCTAGGGAACTGATGACCACATATGTTAAGTCCCACAGTGCTCAGAGCCATTTGAACCATTTAAACCATTAGCAAAACCGTAAGTTCCCAAAATACTAAATTTCCAGCTGGACGTGTAGAAGGCTTTTAATTTATGTGCCAAAAATGTCTTAATGGGTGCATTGGGAATTCGTTATGCGTCGGAGATTAGTGTCACGGATTTGTACTGCCCCACAACCATCATCCATGACACACAGATCTGTATGACACAGAGTGGGATTACTAACAAGTTGGATACAACTGAATTCTGTTACAAGTCTGGTATAGATGGGATAGAACCATTCCTATTATTTTGTAGCTTATGACAGGGTTATTTTACAAAAATATTTGTCTTGCTACGACACGTGGTTAATCAGGTATTTCTGTCGTGTAGCCCGAAGAACGTGGTCTACTATCAAAGTTGGTACGTCACGATGGAACCACGAGTAAAGACAGTCGTTGTCTGATTGAGCAACCAATGAGAGAAATCGGTGCAGAGACGTCCTCAAGGAGTTCCATACACCGCCGCTGCCGGAAGATTACTTTGGTCAGAGCGCAACGCCGCTCACCCCACTCGGTAATCATCGTCTGCAACGATACCTTCGTCTCAGTTCCTCAGAGCTGGCTGAGAACTAATAGAACTGTTACTCAGAACCGTACATAAAAGTTCACAGTCAATCGTACCATGAGGTGAAGCTACCATTCTGTATAGTATCTAGTGACAACAGTTAGTGTTCAGCGACTATTACAAATACAGATTGAGGTGCATACGGACATAGATTGTTTCCAAGTTAAGTATTATATCTTGTTCAAGTTTTAATAAAGTGAGCTAATGATTTGTGTGTGTAGTATCCGCTCGACCTCTTCCAGAAGTAAATATAGGCTTACTAAACACTCTACAATGTCAACGAGGATATCTCAAGTGTTTCTTCTGCCCGTCACTGCAAAGGCGACGTTGATGTGTGCATGTTTATGCCAGTGCATTGAATTCCGCCCTGGCCTGCCTCGTGGATGTTTTTCGTCATCCGCCAGTCACAGCGGCCAAAATAATATTTGCATATTTTTTTGTATACTATAAAGTGTTTAAACATGCCTGAGCCCCGCTACAAATGTCTCTAAAAGAAGCTGTCCAGTTTGAGGCAAAGCAGACTGGAATGGCTCTGAGCACTATGCGACTTAACTTCTGAGGTCATCAGTCGCCCAGAACTTAGAACTAATTAAACCTAACTAACCTAAGGACATCACACACATCCATGCCCGAGGCAGGATTCGAACCTACGACCGTAGCGGTCACGCGGTTCCAGACTGAAGCGCCTTTAACCGCACGGCCACACCGGCCGGCGCAAAGCAGACTGATCGACTACGATAGATGACAACCTTACTGTGACAACATACAGTTTCACAATCGGTTACTGCTCCCAACGTTTGTTGTTTAACGGCAAAGAAGAGGACTGGTCGGAACATCCTGCCGAATCGAAGCAGCATACCATATTAAAGGTATGGCGCACATTGCTTCTTGTTTTGTTAAAGGTCGGAGCGGACGTGTTGCGTCTGTGTACAGAATTGTTCCTTGACTCTCGTCCTGAAGATATTGCTTATGAGGAACTCGTTCGCAAACTCGACGAACATTATCAAGCACAAATTCTTGTCGCTGAGGCGAAATTTCGTTTTTTTATCCTAAGAAGCAGCCGAAACAGTCATTAAAACAGTGGATTGCTGAACCTAGAGGGGCAACAAGAAATTGTAGGTTCAAGTGTTATTGTGGATACAGTCATAGTGATGTTGTGTTATGTGATGCAGTTACGAGAAATGTGTCAGAGGCACGCATTCGCACTGCTTTTCTGAAATTGCCAGATCCAGATATGAAACAAAATGGCTCTGAGCACTATGGGACTTAACATCTGAGGTCATCAGTCCCCTAGAACTTAGAACTACTTAAAACTAACTAACCTAAGGACATCACACACATCCATGCCCGAGGCAGGATTCGAACCTGCGACCGTAGCGGTCGCGCGGTTCCAGACTGAAGCGCCTAGAACCACTCGGCCACACCGGCCGGCAGATACGAAACAACTTCCTGGCAGATTAAAACTGTGTGCCGGACCGAGACTCGAACTCTGGACCTTTGCCTTTCGCGGGCAAGTGCTCTACCAACTGAGCTACCCAAGCACGACTCACGCCCCGTCCTCACAGCTTTACTTCTGCCAGTACCTCGTCTCCTACCTTCCAAACTCTGCTCTCCTGCGAACCTATCAGAACTAGCACTCCTGAAAGAAAGGATAGGAGACGAGGTAAGGCTGTGTGGAGGCAGCGTGAGTCGTGTTTGGGCAGCTCAGTTGGTAGAGCACTTGCCCGCGAAAGGTAAAGGTCCTGAATTCGAGTCTCGGTCCGGCACACAGTTTGAATCTGCCAGGAAGTTTCATATCAGCGCACACTCCGCTGCAGAGTGAAAATCTCATTCTAGATATGAAACAGTTTTGTCAGTTACACGGTCTCAAAGGACACAACTGAACTTAATTTTGATGCTTGGCTATTTCTCTTGTTCATGGTGCAGAAAGTACACAGAGTCCAGTTCATACTAAAAAATGGTTCAAATGGCCCTGAGCACTATGGGACTTAACATCTATGGTCATCAGTTCCCTAGCACGTAGAACTACTTAAACCTAACTAACCTAAGGACAGCACACAACACCCAGTCATCACGAGGCAGAGAAAATCCCTGACCCCGCCGGGAATCGAACCCGGGAACCCGGGCGTGGGAAGCGAGAACGCTACCGCACGACCACGAGCTGCTGACAGTTCATGCTAATTTAAAGAATAGCAAAATACCACATATTCAAAAAAGAACTCACAAAATGCCAATTGGCAAAGAGATTTTATAGTGTCAATGAATATTTAAATCATCAGCATTCAAAATAGAGCAGCTGATTTCCGTTATCATGCTGGCCAGAAGTGCTCATTTGAAAAATAAACTGTATTTATTCATTATTCTAATTTAGTATATTATGACTGCTGTTATGTGTATGTTGTCATGTTATACGTAAGAATATTTTATTAGCCAACATAAACTTATAAATCTTTCATGTTCTATTACCTGTGTAATGTCATATATGACAGATCCTATATCATTTTATAAAGACGAGATACAAGGACGCGTATGTACAATATAATACAATATACAGACTGTCTGTTTACAAAGCAGCCAGCGAAGGCACCGGACTCAGCGCACAGCTAAGGCATAGTTTTCAGAAAGTGAATGTCGTGTCTGCACTGCCAGTACTGCCGACGCCAGCAAAGGCTCTTTTTTCCCCTTCAAGCAAACCTTCTACTGTAGTCCACAGACAGAAGAAGGAACTATTTGTCCTGTTAATAGTAGGTCAAAAGACAGTTAAATTTTAATTAGACACAGGTGCAACTGTTTCCCTAATCCACAAAGACCCCCTATGAAGTAATTGGTAGCCCATGACTGCAGAAGCCTACTTCTGTTTTAACTGAATATAACGGACATGAAATACCAGTACTTAGTATGTGCAGCTCGCCAGCAACTTCTCGTGGCATCACAAAAAGTGTTTCATGTCATGTTCTATGTTATAGGAACAGTGCAAACATTTTTGGTTTATACTTGTCTGATTTGTTCAACCCGTGCATACAAGACAATGTATTACAAATGTGTTTCAGTCGTCATACTAATGTTTCTGACTTGAGTAATAAGTACAGTGGATATTATGAATCAGGCTTAGGAAGGGCTAAAAATTTTGAGGCACGCATTGCTGTCAAAGTCCATGCCCAACCACGACTTAGTCACGCTGTACCTATTCCCCATGCTACACGTGAGCAGATTACTCAGGAACTGCAACGATGAAAAGACAGTGGGATAATACAACAAGTTTCTGCTCAAGTCAGTGGGTGTCCATCTTGGTTTTGGTTATACTGTATTAAAAAAGCAATCAGGAGGTTTACGTCTGTGTGCTGTCTTCAAAGCTATAGTAAACCCACAAACTGCTGTGGATTCATTTCCTTTCCCATGACTGAAGGAATTAATGGGAAGATTAAGGCAGGTCAGATTATTTTCAAAGACTGTTTTACGTGAGGCATACTTACAGTTACCGCTGGACAAGCGGTCCAGGTGATATTTTGTGATCAATACGCAATTGGATTTGTTCGTTTCAAAGACTACCATTCAGAAGTCCTTCAGATGCTGCAGTTTTCCAGCGGTTCCTGAAACAATTAACAGCCAAAGTCCTTTCATGTGCAAACCATCCGGACGATACTGTTGTCGCTGAACATTTGGAAAATTTAGGATGTTTGTTTAAAGTGTCTTCTGCAGTTGGCTTGAAGTGTGACAAGGAAAAGTGCTTCTTCTTCCACGAAGAGCTTGAACATTTAGGACCTGTCATAAATGCGCAGGGCATTCATCCTGATCATTTGCTCTTGTCTACAATTAAAGATTTTTTAGCGCCCCACAACATCAGCTACAGGCCATCGTGGAGAAGCTCGCATATTACATTAATTTCAGTGCAAACACTGCGCAAATTGGTGTTCGGCTGAACTGGCTGTGCCAGAAAGGTGTTCCTTTTGTGTGGTCCCAAGAATGTCGGGATACATTTCAGCTGCTAAAGGACGCAATGTTAAGTTGTCATTGTCTGATTAATTTTTATACAACTAATCCTGCTTTGGTAGCTGTGGATACATCTTCTTACGGGCTTGAGCTGTGCTCTGCCATAGAATTGGTTCTTCTGATTGGCCCATTCTTTTAGCCTCAAAAAATCTGAAAAAAGTGCAGTGCAGTTATAGTCAATCCTTCTATTTGATTACAGATCATCGGCTATTAATAGCTTTGTTCAAGCCTCTCACACTGCAGACCGTGTAAAAATCGTTACTTTGCGCTCTGTTACTGTCTAATTATCAATAACAGTTGTTGTACAGGCCCAGTGCACAACATTCGAATGCTCAGCTGCCCCGGTTACTTGTAGGTACTAACATAGCATTTGATTCGTCTGAGCATTTGATTCGGATGAGGAATCATGTAATCAAACTGATACTCAAGATTTTGAAAGTGTTCAAAACTTTTCTCTCGAATTTCGACGTATTGTAGGAGCAACTGCTTCCGATCTAGCTCTCCAGGTAGTTTTGCAGTATGTGTACCATAGGTGTCCCTGCACTTTCAAAGAAATTCACCACCCAGTGGCATGTCAGTAATTCTCGAATTGCCACGTACTGTCAGCCCACTCAGTGTTCTGCTGCTGGACACAGAATAACAGTGCACTGATTGCGATTCCTCACTCCCTCCATTGTGAAGTTTTGTCTTTGTTACACCAAGCTAACTGGGTTAAAGTTCGCTCAAAGCAACTCGCCCTACGTTATTGCACTTGTTGTGCAGAACGTCAATTCGCTTCACCGCAGAGCTTTTTTTCAGTGACAACACTCGTCTGGACGGTAGCAACACATATACACTGATTTTGCTGCTCCATTTCGGATCATGCGATGGTTGTTGGTGGTAGACGCGTAAAGTAAATTTCCATTTGTACTCCCCATGACATCAGCCACCACTGCTAGTATGGTATCAACTCTGTGTTCTATTTTTTGTCTCGAAGGTCTTCCTGATGTCCTTGTACCGGACAACAGACCACAATTCAGGTCAGCCATTTTCCGACAGTTTTGCGAGAACAACAGGATACACCATGTAACAGCTGCTCCTTTTCACCCTCAGCCCAGCAGTGAAGTTGAACAGTTCATTCGAACATTTTAAAGTCACATGAAGAAACTCCGTTCCTCCCAGACATGGGAGAAAGCCTTAAAGATTTTCTTTCCTGGTACTACTCCTTGCCACGTGATGGGAAGTCACCAGCAGAATTACACTAAAGTGACAAAGAAACTGGTATAATCATGAGTATTCAAAAACAGAGATAAGCAAACAGGCAGAATACGGCGCTGCGGCCGGCAACGCCTATATAAGATAACAAGTGTCTGGCGCAGTTGTAGCTCGGTTACTGCTGTTACAATGGCAGGTTATGTTGTGACTTTGCAAGACAGCCAAGTCACAATGAGAGGAAGCCGAAAGGCACGCGCTTAAGCTCACGCAGGCTGGCGCGAGGTCTGGAACAGTTAAGGGAGTTAATAGTAGCAAATAAAGTACGTAGTTGATATAATACTTAACTTTAATCCACAATTGTAGAACATATCTCTTGACGATACATGTTATAACCACAATATAAAATAATATCCAATGCTATGGCGCCTTGCTAGGTCGTAGCAATTGACATAGCTGAAGGCTATGCTAACTATCGTCTCGGCAAATGAGAACGTAGTTGTCAATGATGCATCTCTGGCTAAGTCGGCTGTACAACTGGGGCGAGTGCTAGTAAGTCTCTCTAGACCTGCCGTGTGGTGGCGCTCGGTCTGCAATCACTGACAGTGGCGACACGCGGGTCCGACGTATACTAATGGACCGCGGCCGATTTAAAAGCTACCACTTAGCAAGTGTGGTGTCTAGTGGTGACACCACAGGTTATCAAGATTTAAGTGAGTTTCAACGTAGTGTTACAGTCGGCGCACGAGCGATGGGACACAGCATCTCCGAGGTAGCGATGAAGTGGGGATTTTCCCATACGACCATTTCACGAGTGTACCGTCAATATCAGGAATCTAGTAAAACACCAGATCTCAGAAATCACTGCGGCCGAAAAATATCCTGCAAGAACGGGATCAACGACGACTGAGGAGAATCATTCAACGTGACAGAAGTGCAACCCTTCCGCAAATTGCTGCAGATTTAAATGCTGGGCCATCAATAAGTGTCAGCGTGCGAACCATTCACTAAACATCATCGATATGGGCTTTCGGAGCCGAAGACCCACTCTTGTGCCCTTGATGATTGTACAACACAAAGCTTTACGCCTCGCCTGTGGCCGCCAACACCGACATTGGACTGTTGATTACTAGAAACATGTTGCCTAATCGGACGAGTCTCGTTTCAAATTGCATCGAGCGGATGAACGTGTACATGTATGGAGACAACCTCATTAATCCATGGACCCTACATGTCAGCAGGGGACTGTTCAAGCTGGTGGAGGCTCTGTGAGGCGTGTGCAGTTGGAGTGATATGGGGCCCCTGATACGTCTAGATACGACTCTGACTGGTGACACGTACGTAATAATCCTGCCTGATCACCTGCATCCGTTCATGTCCATTGTGCATTCCGACGGACTTGGGCAATTCTGGGAGGACAATGCGACACCCCCACACATCCAGAATTCCTACAGAGCGGCTCTAGGATCACTCTTCTGAGTTTAAACACTTCCGCTGGCCACCAAACGCCCCAGACATGAACATTATTGAGCATATCTGGGATGCCTTGCAACGTGCTGTTCAGAAGGGATGTCCACCCCCTCGTACTCTTACTGATTTATGGACAGCCCTGCAGGATTCGTGGTGTTAATTCCCTCCAGCGCTACTTCAGAATTTAGTCGTGTTGCTGCACTTCTGCGCGCTCGCGGGGTTTCTACGCGATATTAGGCAGGTGTAGCAGTATCTTTGGCTCTTCAATGTATTACAAGGTCCCTGCCACCGTACCCTGTTGAATCTTCTGCAGCTGCCACGGAAACAATTCATTCCCCCAGGCCATACAAAGCTGCAACCACAGGACGAAGTTTTCTTTAAAATTTTTGACAAGAAACGGCGTTGGGAGCACAGTATCATAACCAGCACCAGCTGCAGCCCTCTTATGTCAGTGATTTTACGGCAGAAACTTTGCCCACAGACCCAGCATGACACTACGGTCTGCAACAGTAGTCATCTGTGTCTCACTGGCCGTCACGGTCGGCGCCATTCAGAGTGGTGCCGATGGAGATGGACGTCCGTCGCCTGTCTTGCAGCCTGAGCCGTTGTGTGTGGACAACCGTCACGACGCCGCTGTAGTTCCACTTGCAGCCAACAAAACGACAGTGTTTGCCTCACTAGATGCTGGCGTGCACCCTAAGTGTAGTTTTTGGGCTGGTGTTCCTGCTCGCTCAGAAGATGGATACTGGCGTGCGGACAGGGAGCTGTCGTCAGGCATCGTTAAACTCCCTGTCATCTGTTCCGACATTCAGGCACTCGTTATGTGTCACAGCATTACACAACCATGGTGCAGAGGTTTTGGGGGGGGGGGGGGGGGGGAGCAGGCGGGAATGTGGTGTTGCCCGAAAAACGCGGTCACTTGTCAATGTAGTACAGCACTATGGAACGACAAGTAAGGACAGTTGCTGCCTGACGGAGCAATAAATGAGAGATGTCAGCATAAACGTGCCCTCAAAAACTTCCATACGCCGCCGCTGCCGGAATCTCACTTCAGAGAGCAGCGCCGCTCGGTCCACTAAGTAAGCATCGCCAATGACAACTCCTCACAGCCGGCCGCAAACTAACAGAACTATTAATCAGAAATGTTTATTAAGGTTTATGGTCAATTCCACCTTGAGAAGAAGACTATCAATCTTCATTGTATGAAGTGAAAACTGTTGGTTTTCAGCGACAGTAACAAATACAGATTGTCATTCGTGTGGATATGGATTGCTTCCAAGTTACGTGTTTTGTTTTGTTCAAGTTTTAATAAAATGATCTAATATTTTGTGTGTGTTGTAGTATCCGCTAAACTTCCTGCAGAAGTAAATCTAGGCTTACTACAACAGTCCACAATGTCGATGAGGATGTCTCGAGTGGCTTTTTTTTATCCATCACTACAATATATTTTTCACTCATATTTTTAAAAAATTCGGACCATATGATCTATTCAGAGAGGTACTTATTAATGTGATGCAATTACATTTTTCTGGAGGCATGTGAGTCTCTATCGTAGATAAGGTTAGAAGCTGAAGTAATGAATTAAAATTTCTGCCAATATCGGAGAGCCTCGGCAGTACTTACGATTTAAGAACGGGGAAATGGGCTGAAGACGTGAACTGAGGATTGTGTTAGGTAGGGCACTGGACTAGGGTAGTCTGTGCAGCTGTCTGACCCTCAGTGCCACTGTTAGGTAGTCGTGTTAGCAGGAGACCCAGGTTCAAGTTTTGGCCTTGGCATAAATTTTTATTCACTACTTCACCTTCTGCCGTTATGGAACTACTTATTAACATTTCATTTTTATTTATAGATCTAAAGAAGGTACTTAAGTGATTGAAACCAGTAGCCACTTCTGACAGTTTGTAACTGAGTCTTTTAAAATAAATATTTAAAGAAATATATGGTAGTGGCATCTCGCATAATAACGTATCATCCGTTATCAAAATTAGTAATATCTAGAAACTAACTGGAATCTCTCACTATGTTAAGATTATCAAAGTAGACTATGAAAATCCTTCAGACGTAAAGATATGCGTATTATTCACTAAGTATACACTGGCCGAAGATTAGTCTGTATTAGGACTCGAACAGAAAATAACTAAATGTATAAAATGGAAGAGACTAGATCTTATTAAACGTCGCAGTCACCCTATGCTGCTCCAGATGAACTGTCTGTGTAGATGTCTTGCTGCAAACAAGTCCATTTCCTTACTCAAGGTGTGTGATGTTGCTGCACGAATCCGCCCAGAAGAGCAAATAAAGTGTTTGTCCTCTCAGGCGCTCGACATGTGAGGTCTTCGAGATCTCGCATGGCGCTTAGTATGGCCATTCTGAACCGATCGATTCCATAGTTACGTGACTGCAATCTCAATAGGACACGATCCTGACGCTGTCGAATTCTCTCACGTGATGGTAGACGTTTCTCCTTTCTACATGTGAGTAGCGCATAAAACGATCTCATCACAAAGAACTGACACTGAAATGCGATTTGTGAATGAGAAACCCTCTGCATACTCTTTCCTTATGTACAGTATATACACTGACCGAAAAAAATTCGCAACACTGAGGAGCTGTGCGACATAAACGAAAGTTAGTAGGTGTGTTTCTACATCTGAAAGACGATGTCTAGTCAAATTTCGAATAAAGGTTGCGCTAGTAACGCTACTATGAGGATGTAAATCAGATTTGCTATCAATACACGCTGAAATAGCTGTGAGCGTTAGTCACGTTTGAAATCGGACACGGTGAGCTCATGTTAGTGAAGAATACCTTCAAGCTGACTAAGACACCTTTATCAACACCTCACTGAGTTTGAACGAGGCCGTGTTATATGGCTACGAGAAGGTGGATGTTCCTTCTGCCATATTGCAGAAAGAGTTGGTAGGAATGCAGCCACTGTGCACGACCGCCGGCAGCGGTGGTCACGAGTCTATAAGACCGAGACGTGGCACTACCGACAGGGAAGACACCGGCTTTGGCGCATCACACTGCGTCTGCAGCGGTTGGCACCACAGTCACACAGTGAAATCGTACAAAACGGTTACTTCAAGGACAGCTCCGAGCCAGACGCCCTGTAGCGTGCTTTCCACCGCCATTTCGGACTTCACGGTGCCAAGGGAAAGTTCATTGGAGGGCAGAGTGGAAGTCTGTTGCGTTTTTTGGTTAACGCTGGTTCCGTCCCAGTGGCAGTGTCGGCCGTGTGTTGGTTAGGAGGCCAGTTGAGGGCCAGCAAACAGCATGTCAGCATGCTAGACGAACTGGACCTACACCTGTGGTTACGATCTGGGGTGTGATTTTGTATGACAGCAGAAGCACTCTCGAGGTTATCCCGCGCACCCTGACTGCAAATTTCTACGTTAATCTGATGATTCGACCTGTTCTGCTGCCATTTGTGAACAGCATTCCAGTGGGTGTTCTCCAATGTGATGACGCTGGCCCACATACCGCTGTTGTAACCTAACATGCTCTACAGAGTAGCGACACATTGCTTTGGCCTGCCCGATCACCAGATATGTCTCCAATCGATCATGTATGGGACATCATTGCACGATACCTCCAGCGTCATTCACAAACAGCATCACTGTATTGACCGATGAAGTGCAACAGGCATGGAACTCCATCCCACAAACTGACATCCAGCACAATGTGAGCATGTTTGCATGCTTACATTCAACAGTCGGGCAGTTATAACGGTTATTAATGTACCACCATATCACATTTGTAATGGCTTATCTCGCGCTTACATTAACCTGTGATCTTCCAATGTTAATCACTGAAATATTTTACCTAGACAAATGTATTCCTGAAATTTCATCACTCTACATTAATTATTTTTTGGTGCCGCAGTTTGTTTTCCGTCGGTGTACGTTGGGCTATTCCTACCTACTTTTTGTGTGTTGTTGCTTATAGGTCTTCAGAGCGTCTCTGCTCAAGCTAGAGAGGGTTCTTGATTCGGTTTTTAAGAAGTACCAGAAACTAATTATATGTGGTGATTTCAATATAAATTTTGTGTATGATGGTGCAAGAAAAAGGATGTTGTTTGGTCCCCTAAATTCATGTGATCTGATGCAGACTTTGTTCTTTCCAACTAGGGTGCAGGGGAACAGTGTCACAGCCATAGACAATATTTCTATTCATTCTTCATTACTAGATGGGCATTCTGTTAACAAAAGCGTCAATGGCTTTTCGGACCATGATGCACAAATTTTAACACTAAAAGGCTTTTTTACTCAAACTAATGTCATATTTAATTACAAACTATGTAGGAAAGTTAATCCAACAGCAATAGAGAATTTTTAAATACTGTCAAGGAACAAGAGTGACAGGATGTTAATAGTGCCGACAACATAGATGATAAATACAATGCTTTCCGCTACGCATTCCTCATGCTCTTTGAGAGTTGTTTTCCATTAGAACATTCTAGAGGGGGTACTAGTAGTAATAGGCAACTCGGACTAGTGGGATAAGGATATCATACAGAACAAAGTGGAAATTATATCAAAATGTTAGAAGTAGTCACAATCAATCTACAGTAGCCCATTACAAATAGTATTGTAAGGTGCTTAAAAATGTTATTAGGAAGGCAAAGAGTATGTGGTATGCAAACAGAATAGCTAATTCACAGGATAAAATTAAAACCATGAGGTCAGTTGTGAAGGAAGTGTCTGGTCAGTAGAACAAGGCCGACAAGTTCACAGTAAAAATATTTCTGTTACTGATAAAGCAGATGTATGTACAGTATCTAACAATCATTTACTGAGCATTGCTGGTGAATTAAATAAACATTTAGTTTCTACAGGAAGTCATATAACTTTCTTGGTAAATGCATTTCCAAGATTGATGTCTGAAGTACTCCTCTGTGACACAGACAAGAGGGAGATTGAGTCTATAATTAAATCACTGAAGAGTAAGGACTCTCATGGTTATGCTGGAGTGTCTAGCACATTATTTAAGTACTGTGCTGCACATGTTAGCCCTGTATTTAGCCATATTTGTAATTTTTCCTTTAGGAATGGTCAGTTTCCTGAGCGATTAAAGTACTCATCAGTAAAGCTGCTTTATAAAAAGGGAGAAAGGGATAATGTAGATAATTTTAGACCTATTTCTATGCCATCAATATTTGCAAAAGTTATTGAAAAGGCTGTGTATGTAGGATAATTGATCATTTTAAATCACACGATTTTCTATCAAATGTACAGTTCGGCTTTAGAAGTCCTTTAACAACTGAAAATGCTATATTCTCTTTTCACTGTGAGGTACTGATGGGCTAAACAAAAGGTTTCGAACGCTTGGCATATTTTTTGAATTAACTAAGGCATTTGATTGTGTTGATCACAAAATATTGCTCCAGAAGTTGGACAATTACAGAATACGGGGAGTAGCTCACAATTGGTTCACCTCTTACTTCAGCAACAGGCAACAAAATGTCATTATTCACAATGTTAACGGCTGTGATGTGGGATCCGAGTGGGGTACTGTCAAGTGGGGGGCGCCCCAGGGATCAGTGTAGGGGCCACTCCTGTTCCTTATTTATATAAATGATATGCCCTCTAGTATTACAGGTAACTCTAAAATATTTCTGTTTGCTGATGATACTAGCTTGGTAGTAAAGGATGTTGTGTGCAAAATTGGCTCGGTTTCAAATAGTGCAGTACATGACGTAAGTTCATGGCTTGTGGAAAATAAACTAATGCTAAATCACAGTAAGACTCAGTTTTTACAGTTTCTAACACACAATTCAACAAAACCTGACCTTTTAATTTCACAGAACGGGCATGTGATTAGTGAAACTGAACAGTTCAAATGTCTAGGTGTTCAGATAGATAGCAAGCTATCGTGGAAAGCCCACATTCAGGATCTTGTTCAAAGACTTAATACTGTCATTTTTACAATTCGAACGGTATCAGAAGTGAGTGATCGTTCGACACGAAAATTAGTCTACTTTGCCTATTTTCATTCGCTTATCCCCCCCCCCCCCCAAGAACCATGGACCTTGTCGTTCGTGGGGAGGCTTGCGTGCCTCAGTGATACAGATAGCCGTACCGTAGGTGCAACCACAACGGAGGGGTATCTGTTGAGAGGCCAGACAAACGTGTGGTTCCTGAAGAGCGGCAGCAGCCTTTTCAGTAGTTGCAGGGGCAACAGTCTGGATGATTGACTGATCTGGCCTTGTAACAATAACCAAAACGGCCTTACTGTGTTGGTACTGCGAACGACTGAATGGCTCTGAGCACTATGGGACTTAACGTCTGAGGTCATCAGTCCCCTAGAACTTCGAACTACTTAAACCTAACTAACCTAAGGACATCACACACATCCATGCCCGAGGCAGGATACGAACCTGCGACCGTAGCGGTCACGCGGTTCCAGACTGACGCGCCTAGAAACGCACGGCCACACCGGCCGGCGAACGGCTGAAAGCAAGGGGGAAACTACAGCCGCAATTTTTCCCGAGGGCATGCAGCTTTACTGTATGGTTAAATGATGATGGCGTTCTCTATGGTAAAATATTCCGGAGGTAAAATAGTCCCCATTCGGATCTCCGGGCGGGGGAATGTCAGATCCCTTAATCGAAGAGGTAGGTTAGAAAATTTAAAAAGAGAAATGGATAGATTAAAGTTAGATATAGTAGGAATTAGTGAAGTTCGGTGGCAGGAGGAACAAGACTTTTGGTCAGGCGAATACAGGGTTATAAATACAAAATCAAATAGTGGTAATGCAGGAGTCGGTTTAATAATGAATAAAAAAATAGTAGTGCGGGTAAGCTACTACAAACATCACAGTGAACGCATTATTGTGGCCAAGATAGACACGAAGCCCACGCCTACTACAGTAGTACAAGTTTATATGCCAACTAGCTCTGCAGATGACGAAGAAATTGAAGAAATGTATGATGAAATAAAAGAAATTATTCAGATAGTGAAGGGAGACGAAAATTTAATACTCATGGGTGACTGGAATTCAGTAGTAGGAAAAGGGAGAGGAAGGAAACGTAATAGGTGGATATCGGCTGGGGCTAAGAAATGAAAGAGGAAGCCGCCTGGTAGAATTTTGCACAACTTAATCATAGCTAACACTTGGTTTAAGAACCATAAAAGAAGGTTGTATACATGGAAGAAGACTGGAGATACTGACAGGTTTCAGATAGATTATATAATGGTAAGACAGAGATTTAGGAATCAGGTTTTAAACTGTAAGACATTTCCAGGGGCAGATGTGGACTCTGACCACAATCTATTGGTGATGAACTGTAGATTAAAACTGAAGAAACTGCAAAAAGGTGGGAATTTAAGGAGATGGGACCTGGATAAACTGACTAAACTAGAGGCTGTACAGAGTTCCATGGAGAGTATAAGGGACCAATTGACAGGAATGGGGGAAAGAAATACAGTAGAAGAAGAATGGGTAGCTTTGAGAGATGAAGTAGTGAAGGCAGCAGAGGATCAAGTAGATAAAAAGACGAGGGCTAGTAGAAATCCTTGGTCAACAGAAGAAATATTGAATTTGATAGACGGAAGGAGAAAATATAAAAATGCAGTAAATGAAGCAGGATAAAAGGAATACAAACGTCTCAAAAATGAGATCGACAAGAAGTGCAAAATGGCTAAGCAGGCATGGCTAGAGGACAAATGTAAGGATGTAGAGGCTTATCTCACTAGTGGTAAGATACATACTGCCTACAGGAAAATTAAAAAGATCTTTCGAGAAAAGAGAACCACTTGTATGAATATCAAGAGATCAGATGGAAATCCAGTTCTAAGCAAAGAAGGGAAAGCAGGAAGGTGGAAGGAGTATATAGAGGATCTATACAAGGGCGATGTACTTGAGGACAACATTATGGAAATGGAAGAGGATGTAGATGAAGATGAAATGGGAGACACGACACTGCCGTAAGAGTTTGACAGAGCACTGAAAGACTTGGGTCGAAACAAGGCCCCAGGAGTAGACAACATTCCATTAGAACTACTGACGGCCTTGGAAGAGCCACTCCTGACAAAACTCTACCATCTGGTGAGCAAGATGTATGAGACAGGTGAAATACCCTCAGACTTCAAGAAGAGTATAATAATTCCAATCCCAAAGAAAGCAGGTGTTGACAGATGTGAAAATTACCGAACAATCAGTTTAATATGTCACGGATGCAAAATACTAACGCGAATTCTTTACAGACGAATGGAAAAACTGGTAGAAGCCGACCTCGGGGAAGATCAGTTTGGATTTCGTAGAAATATTGGAATACGTCAGGCAATACTGACCCTACGACTTATCTTAGAAGCTAGATTAAGGAAAGGCAAACCTATGTTTCTAGCATTTGTAGACTTAGAGAAAGCTTTTGACAATGTTGACTGGAATACTCTCTTCCAAATTCTGAGGGTGGCAGGGGTAAAATACAGGGAGCGAACGGCTATTTACAATTTGTAAAGAAACCAGATGGCAGTTATAAGAGTCGAGGGGCACGAAAGGGAAGCAGTGGTTGGGAAGGGAGTGAGACGGGGTTGTAGCCTCTCCCCAATGTTATTCCATCTGTATATTGAGCAAGCAGTAAAGGAAACAAAAGGAAAATTCGGAGTAGGTATTAAAATCCAAGGAGAAGAAATAAAAACTTTGAGGTTTGCCGATGACATTGTTATTCTGTCAGAGACAGCAAAGGACTTGGAAGAGCAGTTGAACGGAATGGATAGAGTCTTGAAAGGAAAATATAAGATAAACATTAACAAAAGCAAAACGAGGATAATGGAATGTAGTCGAATTAAGTTGGGTGATGCCGAGGGAATTAGATTAGGAAATGGGATACTTAAAGTAGTAAAGGAATTTTGCTATTTGGGGAACAAAATAACTGATGATGGTCGAAGTAGAGAGGATAGAAAATGTAGAATGGCAATAGCAAGGAAAGCGTTTCTGAAGAAGAGAAATTTGTTAACATCGAGTATAGATTTAAGTGTCAGGAAGTCGTTTCTGAAAGTATTTGTATGGAGTGTAGCCATGTATGGAAGTGAAACATGGACGATAACTAGTTCGGACAAGAAGCGAATAGAAGCTTTAGAAATGTGGTGCTACAGAAGAATGATGAAGATTAGATGGGTAGATCATATAACTAATGAGGAGGTGTTGAATAGGATTGGGGAGAAGATAAGTTTGTGGCACAACTTGACTAGAAGAAGGGATCAGTTGGTAGGGCATGTTCTGAGGCATCAAGGGATCACCAATTTAGTATTGGAGGGGCAGCGTGGAGGGTAAAAATCGTAGAGGGAGCCCAAGAGATGAATACACTAAGCAGATTGAGAAGGATGTAGGTTGCAGTAGGTACTGGGAGATGAAGAAGCTTGCACAGGATAGAGTAGCATGGAGAGCTGCATCAAACCAGTCTCAGGACTGAAGACCACAACAACAACAACATTCACTTATGTTGTATGGTAGTATATTTTGGGGTAACTCTTCCCATTCTAAAAGGATATTTTTGGCCCAGAAACGGGCGGTTCGGGTAATAAGTGGTGTGAGTTCACGAACCTCTTGTCGACCTCTGTTCACGAGTCTGGCTATTTTGACATTGGCATCTCAATATATATATTCCTTATTGGCGTTTCTTGTTACCAATATTAGTTTATTCCCAAGAATGAGCAGCTTTCACTCGGTTAAGGGGAGCCAGAGGTGCCTATGCTGCCCATGTTAAAATCACTAAGTTTGAGGAACATTTATGAATAAACTACCAAATAGAAAAATTTGAATTTTTTTTTACATATAGAGTGGTTTAGTATTGCAGTTATGACAGAGGGATTTTGGAGTATCTTTTCTTGTTTCCTTCCAATTATTTTTTTTATTAATGACCCCAATTTTTTTTACAAATAATTGCTTTATAATTAAACTGAAATGAAACTACTGAACATATTGCCAAATGGCTGTGTTACAATGTAAGTTTGACCACTAGGAGTGCTGTATAAAAATTTCATCTTTCTAGCTTGAGTGGATTTTGAGAAAATGTTCCTTAAATTCGAAAAATTCTAATTTACGGGAAATGGCTATCAAAGTTTCTCAATACATTCCTGCACTATAGGATGGATTATCAGGGTCTTCTTCTTCATCCTCCAAAAGCTTCCTCTTCTGTCTTCTTTTCTGACCTGTTGTTCCATCATACTTCACATGCCTTTCTCTTCTTTCTGCTCCTCTTATCCTTTCTCTGTCAATATTTCTTAGTGCTCGTACAGTGTTCACCCCAGCTGTAAATCCTAATGCCTTCAGAACTTCACACTGTTCCCTTGGTTGTAGGTTGCTATTGCATTATAAATGCCAAAGTGCAGTGTTTTTATGCTTACAAACACCCTTTTAGGAATCACTTTCCAAATCAAATTGTTTACGCTCTCATTAGAATTCTGTGTCTTTCCGTGTAGACATTTGTGTAACAATTCTGGCTGTGCTAAGTCATGAAAAATTGGTTTTATTGCATTTATCACAGCTACTGGCAAACCATGTTTGTTATCATAGTCCTTTTTTGCATTATATTTGCCCCAGGAATCTTTTGGGCACAGGCTGTGTTGAGGGTATTCATTGGAAGAGGCAGTATGAAGGAACAATGCCCACACTGCTTTTCGCATGTCACTAACATTACTAGTATTTTGCCTTATAGCATACCCATAGTATCTCTGTAGACGTTCAATCACCTCATCAGTAACCCTGCCTCTCCCTCCTATTGTCTTTCCATCACTGAGCTTACTTGAACCCAAAGTTTTTTTGAGCCTTCGAAGCCGTGCACCCACATGCTTTTGCACATTCCCAATGCATTCCAACTTTTCAACTACAAATTCATTTCCATATGGTTTCAGTTCCTCTATAGTCTTGAAACCTTTGGAGTCACCATACCCAATGTAGTATTTGCTAGAAGATGTCACAGGGCTATGGCCGGCCATGTGTTGCTTAGCAGAAGAACACACTGTTTCAGTAATTGTAGTATTAGTGTTAATTTTCTTTTCCCTACGTTCTTCCTCTTCTTATATACACGGTTACTAAAACGTGGCATCGTAACCAGAACAACGCTTTACACAAGACGTATAATACTACCAACAACAGGCGCAACACTGAACTAATTCGAAACGGTAAACAGCAAAGAGATGATGTTCCGCGCTCTTAGCGCTTCATTTGTCACAGAAAACAATGTAGCCAACCCTTGCACACTCGCTGTATGCGTAACATAAGGCGCTGTATGCGTAACAGGCCGAGAAAATCCCAAGCAGTTCGCCAGGAAGTCACGAGAGGGTGTTAGATTCATTCAGTGGCCGCCCATTTCCTCTGCAGGCGTGGGGGAAAATGGTAATAACTCCACTTCTAGGGCGAGTAGAACAATAATTCAAAGTTTACATTAAAGAGGAATGTTCCAATTAATTTTCGGTAGCAAAAAAAATATCGTAGTTTTTTGGATTTGACCACCTCCGGCTCCCCTTAATACTCGGCAGAAATCAAACCTGCATTTGGATCGGACTTCCTTAACTCCTGTGCAAAAATGTGTGCAGTATACAGCTGCATCCATTTTCAATAAGCTGCCACTCGAATTCAAAAATCTTAGCAGTAATCCACGCGCTTTCGAATCGAAACTGAAGAGTTTCCTCGTGGGTCACTCCTTCTATTCTGTCGAGAAGTTCCTTGAAAAATTAAGCTGATTCTTATTGTATTGCTGATAGCGTTTACTTAAACTTATGGACTGACTTTTTTCAGGTTCATGAACACTTATTTTTATCTGTTATTACTTCTATGTTGTAATTTCATGTACTGACACGTTCCATGACCTTGGATATTTGCCCCTCAATTTGGTCCTAAGGAACTTGACGTGTAAATAAATAAATAAATAAATACATATCCAAGCATGTAGCACACTTCATGCCAGTTTGGCACTTGTTGCTTCCCATCTTCATGATGTACCAGTTTTAATGACAAGCATAGTGGATTGTATCTAGCGGTTGCTTGGATTAGTGGCATGTTTCTTGTTGCGTACTTGAACGCAGGTAAAACTGGATAGTGACTATGCCTATTGTGTGCAGATGAATTCGTCAGTCTATAAACAGTTTTGGGCTGTATTGCCTACGGTCGGGAGACTTCCGTCTGCTGCTCTGAGCAGTAGTGGCATTAAGGAAGCACCTGCAGCGCGAAGAATGGCGGGATGCCTGAAGTCGTAGCGCCTTCCGACACACCCAACTTGGCCCAGTCACTCACATTTGAGGGTGAATGGCGAACAATCGCAGGGTTGCGAATCTCTGACTGAAAGACGAAATCGAGTGCTGGGTATATGGATGTCCCATTATACCTTAAAAACAAAAATGAGGTTTTGCCAGCACAGCAGGTCTCGTCTGTTCGGACAGGGAGCAATTTTATGAAAGCTCCAGGCAAGCACAGAGGGTGGATTTACTGGTTATTGGGAACTCCACTGTTAGACACTTAAATGAGGAATAGCAGACAGGTGGGAAACGGACACCAGTGTCCACTCAGTAATCCGATTTGGAAAAACTGACATATTGTCAACGGGGATTATGTCATTGACTAAATACCTTTTTTTTTAGTTTTCTTGTGACAACAATCACAAAAGTTTTGAAACTGCAGTTACTGGTTTCTATGACTTCAGGGACATCGAAAATCGTTAGACTAACATACAGATTGGGGAAATAGTAGGAATTATTGAAGAAAATTTATTATACCATAAACAATTGTATCATGATTAAATCATAGAGCATATTAATATCTTACACTATGTTGTTTCGTAGATTTACTTCTTATTAAACAATAAATGCTATAAGCAAAAAAGTCTTACTAGAAAATATTGCACTGTGAAGAACTTAACAAATTAGAAAAACCTTTCTTTGAAGAACAATTTGAGTTGGCAGATAGAGTCGTCTATGACAAAAGATGTGTAAATGATTTCATTATCCTTTTCAATAGCAGTGAAAAGCAGTTCGAAGAACTAGTTAAGAAAATGAGTAACCCACATCAGAAAATTAACTTTACAATGGGACAAACGATCTGAATCTCACTCTTTGAAGGATACAACTGTGACATGAAATTTGTACACAACAAAATTATGGAAACGAACAACGTTCTACCAACTTTGGACCAACAGAAGGTAGTAAAGTTCACCTTTCTGGAATAAATAGGTAGAGCGTCTGATAAAAATTTAACACGTTTCGAAAGAATAATAGAAAAATCTCCTTCAAGCAATAAATAACATTAAAATACAGTCACAAATTATAGAAGTAAGTTAATAAGTTTCAACGCTCAGAAGTTAATAGGGTTTCATGTTGCAACTGTCAAATGTAACATACGGGGTGAACTTCAACAGAGATATTTTTTGTGTATTTTGTTACATTAACGAGTAATAATGTAATTATGATTTACTCAGTTTGTTAAAGCAGTTAACTTTGTTTTTGTGAAAATATATTCACAACAGTGAAAAATCATACAACATGAAACCATCAAAACCTACCACAAAAACACAGAGTAATGCAAAAACCCTCAGACAGATGCAAAATTACTGAGATGTGATAACCATCACTGCGCCAACAGCTCATGATAGCTTCTTCTACTGTGTTCAGTGATCCCATATACTAGTTGCATATCAGCCATCTCTTCATCAGGAAACTTATCCGTACTGCTGTGAATCACTCTTAATGTACAACTAACACTGCCAGGAAAACAAATTTGACACACAACCGAGAATGTTAGCCTGGAAGTTGCCTGTTATAATTGTCATCTGTTACTCACAAGCACTCTTTGCTTTGTTGCAGTGTCTGTACCTGCCGTTTCTCTTAACTTTGGTCTTTGAGGCAAGCAGTGGCCCAGCCAACGAGAAGTGAAGGCAGCTGAGTAGGTAGTATGACCTGTGGTTTTGGAGATGAACAGAAACTCTTCTTCTGTTCTGGCTCCTGCCTTGTTCGGTTCTTATGTGTCCTACGATGACCACTCTGACGTAGACTGACAAGAAAGGAGAGTGATGCATGACTACAACCTGGATTTGTATACGTGCGATTATAATAATAAGAATTGCAGAGAGTATTTCTCTGTGGATAAGTGCTGGGAAACAAAGCAATATTTGCAGAAAATTTATAATTTCCAGGTCATATTGAGATGAAGGCTTCTTGTCTATACTGAGCCATTATGAGTAACAGATTGGGACTTGCAGTTTCGATTAGGGTGGGGCACTTAGTTTTCTTTCTGTACGGTGCATTTTATTCGGAACCAAGCTGAGTAAATACATTCTTCCTTCACCTAACCTGCTTTGCGTTTTCATTGGTTTCATGAAAACTTCGTAAACAAAGTCTTCGTTATACCATGGCAATATTGCCACATGGTGCTTGTGACATTAATTATGGTGATTCATATAAAGTAATTGTATCTTGGGGTTTCAGAAATTATCAGGTGATACGATATCTCTTACATTTATTACCACACTAAACCCCATTAACCTGAAAATATGTACTTAGATGTTGGTTATTGTCAAACTGCTATATGGCCATGAACTTATACACTGAGGTGAGCCGGCCACGGTGGCCGAGCGGTTCTAGGCGCTTCAGTCAGGAACCGTGCGACCACTACGGTAGCAGGTTCGAATCCTGCCTCGGGCATGGATGTGTGTGATGTCCTTAGGTTAGTTAGGTTTAAGTAGTTCTAAGTTCTAGGGCACTGATGACCTCAGATTTTAAGTCCCATAGTGCTCAGAGCCATTTGACCCATTTGAACACTGAGGTGACAGAAGTCATGGTATTTAACGACTGAGAGCAGTGGCGTTTGTGTAGAGTTATCAGTGCTAACAGGTAATCAACATTGTGTCGAATAACAGCAGAAATCAATATGGGACATACGACGAACATATCCTTTAGAACAGTGCGGCGAAATTCGGCCTTAATGGACTATGGCAGCAGACGACCGATGTGAGTTCCTCTGCTAATAGCACGAAATCGCCTGTAGCTCCTCTCTTGGGCTCATGACCATATCAGTTGGACGCTAGACGACTGGAAATCTGTGGCCAGTGTCAGATGAGCCCCATTTTCAGTTGGTAAGAGCTGATGGTAGGGTTAGAGTGTAGCGCAGACCCCATGTACCCATGGACACAACTTGTCGACAAGGTTCCAGCCATTCATGGGCTTCACGTTCCCAAACAATGATAGAATTTTTATGGATGGCATTGCACCAAGACACCGGGACACAATTGTTCCTCACTGTTTTGAAGAACATGCTGGACAATTTGAGTGAATGATTTGGCCAAATGGATCGTCCGGCACAAATCCCATCAAACATTTATGGGACATAATCGAGAGGTCAGCTTGTACCCGCCAGGTTAGCTGAGAGCACTAATGCGCGTCAGCCCCGGATCGAATCCGCCTGGATGTGGTTTTTAGGCGGTTTTCCAAATCCCGCTAGGTGAATGCCGAGCTGGTCCCCACGCCCCACCTTAGTTACTCGAGTCGCAGACATTTGAGCATGTTCGCACTATTCCATGTATTACGCTCGACGCCGACAGTTGGGGTACGGGTTACATTAATGGGGGGGGGGGGGGGAGGGGGAGGTACGGGGTGGCGACAGGAAGGACATCGAGCCACCCTCTGACACTAATAACGCCAAATCAATAGTAACAAGGCCGATCCCGCGTTGAACGGGACAAAGACACAAGGAAATGAAGATGAATCGATAGATCAGCTTGTGCACCAAATTCTGCACCGGCAACACTTTTACAATTATCGATGGCTATACAGGGTGTTACAAAAAGGTACGGCCAAACTTTCAGGAAACATTCCTCACACACAAATAAAGAAAAGATGTTATGTGGACATGTGTCCGGAAACGCTTAATTTCCATGTTAGAGCTCATTTTAGTTTCGCCAGTATGTACTGTACTTCCTCGATTCACCGCCAGTTGGCCCAATTGAAGGAAGGTAATGTTGACTTCGGTGCTTGTGTTGACATGCGACTCATTGCTCTACAGTACATCCAACAATGTATCAATCCTCATTTCAGTGCAAATGTTCTCTTTACGGATGAGGCTTCATTCCAACGTGATCAAATTGTAAATTTTCACAATCAACATGTGTGGGCTGACGAGAATCCACACGCAATTGTGCAATCACGTCATCAACACAGATTTTCTGTGAACGTTTGGGCAGGCATTGTTGGTGATGTCTTGATTGGGCCCCATGTTCTTCCATCTACGCTCAATGGAGCACGTTATCATGATTTCATACGGGATACTCTACCTACAAAATCAAATAGGGATAATGCAGGAGTAGGTTTAATAATGAATAAAAAAATAGGAGTGCGGGTTAGCTACCACAAACAGCATAGTGAACGCATTATTGTGGCCAAGATAGACACAAAGCCCATGCCTACTACAGTAGTACAAGTTTATGTGCCAACAAGCTCTGGAGATGATGAAGAAATTGATGAAATGTATGACGAGATAAAAGAAATTATTCAGGTAGTGAAGGGAGACGAAAATTTAATAGTCATAGGTGACTGGAATTCGTCAGTAGGAAAAGGGAGAGAAGGAAACATAGTGGGTGAATATGGACTGGGGGGAAGAAATGAAAGAGGAAGCCGCCTTGTAGAATTTTGCACAGAGCATAACTTAATCATAGCTAACACTTGGTTCAAGAATCATAAAAGAAGGTTGTATACCTGGAAGAATCCTGGAGATACTAAAAGGTATCAGATAGATTATATAATGGTAAGACAGAGATTTAGGAACTAGGTTTTAAATTGTAAGACATTTCCAGGGACAGATGTGGATTCTGACCACAATCTATTGGTTATGAACTGCAGATTGAAACTGAAGAAACTGCAAAAAGGTGAGAATTTAAGGAGATGGGACCTGGATAAACTGAAAGAACCAGAAGTTGTACAGAGTTTCAGGGAGAGCATAAGGGAACAATTGACAGGAATGGGGGAAAGAAATACAGTAGAAGAAGAATGGGTAGCTCTGAGGGATGAAGTAGTGAAGGCAGCAGACGATCAAGTAGGTAAAAAGACGAGGGCTAGTAGAAATCCTTGGGTAACAGAAGAAATATTGAATTTAATTGATGAAAGGACAAAATATAAAAATGCAGTAAATGAAGCAGGCAAAAAGGAATACAAACATCTCAAAAATGAGATCGACAGGAAGTGCAAAATGGCTAAGCAGGGATGGCTAGAGGACAAATGTAAGGATGTAGAGGCTTGTCTCACTAGAGGTAAGATAGATACTGCCTACAGGAAAATTAAAGAGACCTTTCGAGAAAAGAGAACCACTTGTATGAATATCAAGAGCTCAGATGGCAACCCAGTTCTAAACAAAGAAGGGAAGGCAGAAAGGTGGAAGGAGTATATAGAAGGTTTATACAAGGGCGATGTACTTGGGGACAATATTATGGAAATGGAAGAGGATGTAGATGAAGACGAAATGGGAGATAAGATACCGCGTGAAGAGTTTGACAGAGCACTGAAAGACCTGAGTCGAAACAAGGCCCCGGGAGTAGACAACATTCCATTAGAACTACTGATGGCCTTGGGAGAGCCAGTTATGACAAAACTGCCATCTGGTGAGCAAGATGTATGAGACAGGCGAAATACCCTCAGACTTCAAGAAGAATATAATAATTCCAATCCCAAAGAAAGCAGGTGTTGGCAGATGTGAAAATTACCGAACTATCAGTTTAATAAGTCACAGTTGCAAAATACTAACGCGAATTCTTTACAGACGCATGGAAAAACTGGTAGAAGCCGACCTCGGGGAAGATCAGTTTGGATTCCATAGAAATGTTGGAACACGTGAGGCAATACTAACCTTACGACTTATCTTAGAAGCTAGATTAAGGAAAGGCAAACCTACGTTTTTAGCATTTGTAGACTTAGAGAAAGCTTTTGACAATGTTAACTGGAATACTCTCTTTCAAATTCTGAAGGTGGCAGGGGTAAAATACAGGGAGCGGAAGGCTATTTACAATTTGTACAGACACCAGATGGCAGTTATAAGAGTCGAGGGGCATGAAAGGGAAGCAGTGGTTGGGAAAGGAGTGAGACAGGGTTGTAGCCTCTCCCCGATGTTATTCAATCTGTATATTGAGCAAGCAGTAAAGGAAACAAAAGAAAAATTCGGAGTAGGTAATAAAATTCATGGAGAAGAAGTAAAAACTTTGAGGTTTGCCGATGACATTGTAATTCTATCAGAGACAGCAAAGGACTTGGAAGAGCAGTTGAACGGAATGGACAGTGCCTTGAAAGGAGGATATAAGATGAACATCAACAAAAGCAAAACGAGGATAATGGAATGTAGTCAAATTAAATCTGGTGATGCTAAGGGAATTAGATTAGGAAATGAGACACTTAAAGTAGTAAAGGAGTTTTGCTATTTAGGGAGTAAAATAACTGATGATGGTCGAAGTAGAGAGGATATAAAATGTAGACTGGCAAAGGCAAGGAAATCGTTTCTGAAGAAGAGAAATTTGTTAAGATCGAGTATAAATTTAAGTGTCAGGAAGTCGTTTCTGAAAGTATTTGTATGGAGTGTAGCCATGTATGGAAGTGAAACATGGACGATAACTAGTTTGGACAAGAAGAGAATAGAAGCTTTCGAAATGTGGTGCTACAGAAGAATGCTGAAGATAAGATGGGTAGATCACGTAACTAATGAGGAGGCACTGAATAGGATTGGGGAGAAGAGAAGTTTGTGGCACAACTTGACTAGAAGAAGGGATCAGTTGGTAGGACATGTTTTGAGGCATCAAGGGATCACAAATTTAGCATTGGAGGGCAGCGTGGAGGGTAAAAATCGTAGAGGGAGACCAAGAGACGAATACACTAAGCAGATTCAGAAGGATGTAGGTTGCAGTAGGTACTGGGAGATGAAGAAGCTTGCACATGATAGAGTAGCATGGAGAGCTGCATCAAACCAGTCTCAGGACTGAAGACCACAACAACAACAACTCTACCTGTGCTGCTAGAACATGTGCCTTTACAAGTACGACACAACATGTGGTTCATGCACTATGGAGCTCCTGCACATTTCAGTCGAAGTGTTCGTACGCTTCCTAGCAACAGATTCGGTGACCGATGGATTGGTAGAGGCGGACCAATTCCATGGCCTCCACACTCTCCTGATCTCAACCCTCTTGACTTTCATTTATGGGGGCATTTGAAAGCTCCTGTCTACGCAACCCCGGTACCAAATGTAGAGACTTCGTGCTCTTATTGTGGACGGCTGTGATACAATACGCCATTCTCCAGGGCTGCATCAGCGCATCAGGGATTCCATGCGACGGAGGGTGGATGCATGTATCCTCGGTAACGGAGGACATTTTGAACATTTCCTGTAACAAAGTGTTTGAAGTCACGTTGGTACGTTCTGTTGCTGTGTGTTTCCATTCCATGATTAATGTGATTTGAAGAGAAGTAATAAAAGGAGCTCTAACATGGAAAGTAAGCGTTTCCGGACACATGTCCACATAACATATTTTCTTTCTTTGTGTGTGAGGAATGTTTCCTGAAAGTTTGGCCGTACCTTTTTGTAACACCCTGTAGAAGCAGCGCGGCTCACTTTTTCTGAAGGGGACTTGCATGATTTTTTGAGTCCATGCCACGTCCAGCTGCTGCACTATCCCAAGCAAAAGAAAGACCAACACGATAATAGGAGGTACCCCATGACTTACGTCACCTCAGTGTACATCATTCATTAATGGGACCTTACTGCGATCTTTTGCCTTCAGCAGAAGTACATCCTCAGTCAGAATTGGTTTCCAGGTGGTACAGGTATTTAGATAGCATGTGTTTGCTTACAAAAGTATTAGTTGATTTCTTTTGAGTTCTAGAAGATAAGTTTCTGTCAAGGTCTTCATATCAGTATTTGGTATGCCATGTTCCATACAATGTTCTACAAAGATTCTATAGCATTAGATTCTTGATAGAAAAGTGTTCTGAATTACTGTCATGAGCTAAGCATACTCAAAGCGTATGTGTTGCCTATAAGGCAGAATATAGGAAACTTTTTTATGATCAAGTATTAGTTCTTTTGATAAGATAATTACTCATAATCGAATCTCAATCTACTACTACCCACACCAAGGCCTCCCAGGGACTCTGGTCTGGGCCCACGAGTTTGGGTTCTGTGACTTTTGGAGTCTGGCAATCATCTGCATCCATCACAGTCGGCGCATCTTCACCTTGCAGACAGAAGAAAGGCTGGTGACCCACACCACAATCAGTGGAGTACCGTCCTCCACCAACCTCCATGCACACCTATACGACCGTCCTCTCTTACCACATCTGGACCTCCTTCCTCTCCTCCACTCTCGACGGCCCTCCCACTGATTCTACCTGTATAAGATGCTATGTATTGCTCCCTCTCTTTCGTTCACATTTCAAGTCCCCTCCAAGCACATCAGGGCCTGGGCGTGGACAGCCAAGCACCACAGTAAGGAGTACTGTATGGACAGTAGGCGCCACTTCCACCAGATTTGTCTCCTGCCCCCTAGCCCCAGCATGCTCACATGGATATGTTTCCATTGTTGGCGCCCCAAGTGGCCAGTGTCCTACCCACAGGCATCCCTCCATGGTGACACCATCACTGCTGAGGTCGTTTTGGCCATACCCTCCAGCGCAGACCAACAGGGATCTCTTCACAGCACAGGGTGTGTTAACCAGCGGTGTCACAGAGGTCATGGATGTCGCCTTTCTGTGATCACTGAGCGCCATCCCACACTACAGGGGAGGGATGCAGGAGTGGCACCAGCTTACAGTCACTCCAGAAAAAGGAGAGGGCTGTGAAAACCCACAATTGCCAGCACCCTGATATATGTCAAACTTCAGCAGGGCATGAGGCCCACACTGTGACATGACAGGTAAGCTTGGCCACCAGGAGGAGGCATATTCTGACAGTGTTGACAGCCATACATCAAGAGCAGCATGTGCAGCCATCGCCCAGTGCCACCACTTGGTATGTAACGTGTCATTCTATATAACCCGAGAGAGGAGAGACTTCTGTCTCATTCCATAATGTCCCATGTGCTAGTAAACTTCATTCCACTTGCAGATCATTGTACGTGAAACTGATACCAACCAGTCCACATACAAGGACTATGTACTGAATTCTTCATTGTTTTGATGTTCAAGTGAATGTAATTTTATTCACATTCCCAATTGTGTGCATTACTACAGTTAGGATAATTAGGTGTTTGGTGGTGAATTATTGCATGTACTGTTGGTTCCTTTTTTAATTTTTGCAACAGGGGTGTGCTTGTGAACATTTTTGGTGGAATTGGTGTCTTGAGTGGTCACCTGAAATTTTGTTTGATTTTTGTTGGTCTTACCGTTCAGTACATGATGGAGAAGTCCACAGTTAGTCAGTGGGAGACCAGAAGGCCACTTTTAAAAAAGTAAGGAGAGGGATAAGGAATCCAAGGTGATGGAACATTCAGACTCAGATAGTTTGTTAGCTGCTGTTACTGCAGGAATTGATACTAACTTTAGTAGTGACTCTCCCTTTCAAACAGTCACTGTTGAATTCAGTGATATTAATGTTAATATTAATGGAATAAGTAGAGTAGTCATATGTGAGAGTGCTGTTATTTCTTATGTGACTCAGGCAAATGAGTCTACTAATAATTGTGAGGAATCAGTAGATGGTTCTGCAGCTTGTTTCGTTCGCACTGAGACACTGAACGCTAATTCAGTTCCAATTCCTACAGTTGATCACGATTTCTTTAGTGGGTTGTTGGCATCCATGGAGAAATTAGAGCCTAGTAATAAAGAAGTGAATAAGAATTTGTCAGAGGAAATTGATACTAGTGCGAAGAGATTTGATGATAAATCAGGTCGCAATGAGACTGAAGCTGGTATGAATGGGCTTAATGAGAAACTGACAACTAGTAATCAGGAACTGAGTAACGATTTACCTGAGAAGGTGTTACTACCTTGCAGAGACAGCTGCATAGCTTGGAGCAAAAATGCGAATGTATTACTGGAACAGTTAAAAGGAAATTAACTGAACTGAGCACTCAATTGAGGGATGAATTATATTCAGAATTTGTTTAGAGGATTGTTACTGTTCAAAGTGTACTTGCAAATACTGAAGAAGGTCAGATTAAATTTCAGGAAGCTATTAACAAACACAATATTCAGTTACAAGGCGAATTTCAAAATTTGATGGAGGAATGTGAAAAGAATCAGAGAGATCAGTCATAAAAATTTGACGCAATACAGAAGTGGTTACTCAAATATTCAAGAACAAATTTCAACGCACACTACATTATTATGATTTTTTGAAAAGAATTTTGAGGATTAGATCACAGAAGGAGATAGGAGGTGGCAGGGAATAGGTTAAAAAGACAGTTAAACAGTCTGATGGCGTAGGAACTGATTGTTAATGGTGAACACGTTTCTGGTGGTACTGTACCTGTGGCTGATAGTGAGTATGAAGAGGTGAGATCATTCTTAAAGTTTAAGGCGGGCTAGATAGAAAGTAACAGGAGAAAGGTTGGGTGCAGGTGTTACAGAAGGCCACTGTTGCAGCAGAGTCATGTACCTGATGATGATATGGATTCAGGTCATAAAGATGAGTCTGATCCTGTGTCTCATAATGAGGGAAGGAGAACCTATTATAGCCCTCTCATTTCAGTCGTGAGAATATAATTTGTGGAGGTATGTCTGGTTTTGACTATAATCATTTCTTATGTGAAAAAAAGTTTCAGATACTATTGATCCTCATGCTTGGTTCCAACAGTTTGATTTTTCACTTTCACCAACATGGCCTCCAGGTCACGAAGTTGAGTTTGTACATGGTTACTTAAAAGGTGAGACTGCTGTGCAGATGTGGACATTGGTTAGGAACTGTCAGTTTTACGAGGAATTGAGGCATTTGTTCTCGTCAACACATTGGTCTGAGGCAGCACAGGGAAGTATCACACATGGTATTCTGATGACAAAAAGTTTTAATCCTTCTGCCTTTAATAATCCTGCATGTTTATTTGAAAATATCTTGTTGAAAAATCAGTTTCTGTACACTAAATGAAATCAATACAGACATTTTATTGATATTATTGTATTTATATTTGTGACAATTATAATCTGTAACCTATGAAGCACTCCACCAATCAGGATGATACGGATCACAGAAACAAGGAAAACAATAATTACCGCTACATACAGCACATGCAATGAGAGCTAAATTTTTGCATGTGTCTGGTTTTTCCACTGCGTCTATTGCAAAACAAACTTGATTTAGATTTATAAACGGTTCCCAGTTATCACACAATTTTGTTGTATAACACACATACCTGTTGCCAGAATTATGTGGGAATGAAGAGAAAAGTGCTGTCAGCGAGATTTGATCCAGAGATCTCGCGCTAATCGAATAGCTTACTCATTTGGCTGCAGAATCCTTGAATACTAGTGACCATTCAAAACGTATAACGACCCTTAAAATTTTCAAACTCGATTTTTTCAAAAATGGTTGAGAGTTACGACTCAATGTTTACATATGTTGAAGCCCTAGCCATGTCTTACACGCCCTATCAACATGAATCGAATTTGTGACTGGAATTTCGTAAGGTCCCCTTGTTAGATCAATCGATCGTGACAACTGGTGGTAGTTCTTCAAACTTCGGTGGGCTGAGCATGCATCCAAATTCAGCACCCCCGTAGTTAAAAGAGTGAAACCACAAGTTATATCTAACAGTAAACCAATATAGTCATTGTTCTAGTGAAATTGTAGATTATCGTATTGGTATTATTCACTGGTTAGGTTACAGTTGTCGAATACACTGTATTCCTTATTTACATTACTTGTCTGTCTGTCTGCAGTGCCAGAATAATGAATCAAGGCGTTTCTAGTTGAACAGATGTCTTTATTGATCAGCTATTTCTTGATGTCGATGGTAGAATTGGATACTCGTAGAGCTCTTATGAATGGATATTTAATGGTAGCTGAACGCCAGAATTTAGCACACGTAAAAGCTTCAGAATGTCTTCACCGGATACGTATATGTGCAGCACTTTCCACACCAAGTTATCCAAAACAATTTTAACTTCTGCTGCTTGCGCTCCTTGCATGTACACGGGCACTTCTAACGAGAATCAGTTCTTGTTTGGCATTCATAATGACGTGTTTATTCAACCGCAAAACACTTTGAGAGGGATGGACATACTAAAGTGATTACTTATGTATCCGTCAGTAACCATCCTCCATTTTGCATAGCACTCAGGCCGCATCTGATTCGGATACGTAAGTTTTGAGTGTTGGGGTCGCAATGTTTCTTGAGTGATAGACTTCAGTGCCATTAAGTTCATATCATACTTTTTGAAACAGAAAGGCGAACGCTTCACATGTATGTCGCCATGTTTCTGCTGAAGCAGTTGCATCAATCTTCTTATAAATGTGCTATAAATGTATATGAAACTTCTGCTTGCAATTGTTAAATCATCTTGAAGAATCGGAATTATTATCTCATTGTCATTATTGAATGTCGGTGAAGTAAAAAGTTTTTGGGAGATATATTCCTGTCAAATGTTTGGCTCGTCATTTGTTGTTATTTCATGTGATGTCATTTTGAGATTCCATACTGTCGAATTGAGGCATTCGTAATTCTGGCATGCTACCAAATTGTTGCAGAATGGAGTACTGGCTGGTGTGTAGTCTGATATTACACCGATAGTGCTCCTTCAAATGAAGATGTACCATGATTTCCTCTTCTCGAAAATAAACTAGATTTCCATTCTGGTCAACAATGTTCAACTCGGGGTGATCTAATATCTGAAGTCCTGCGAGGTATACTGGGCTACTCAGCACCTCAACAAGTTTGTATCCTGGTCCCACTGTAGGCAGAAAGCCATTGGTTGTACGTATTCATCAGCCATTGAAGTAAGAATTCGTTGCAATATCACAATGGACATGGATCATGCTGACAGGTACAATATCCACTGGTTGCCAATTGCTTTGGAATCCTTGAGTAGGTCTGCTTCAAATAAAATACATTGACTTTCATACGTTGGCCAAAGCAGAAATATTATAGAATCTCATAACTGAATTTCCACTGTAATGTTGGCAAATGTGAATACACTATTCAGTCTTAGTTTTTCATGCAGTGGAATATCTCTGCTTTTGCTGAATGTCTGGTATGTTACTCCATCGATACCATGCAAAATCTACTGCAATAACTGATTATATATAAAAATATATATAAAAATTATATATATAAATGCTTACATATTGTAGGATATATGAACACACGTAAACAACATTTCAGTTCTGTACTTATATCTGGCACATTTGGAACATACATTTCTACTTTGATACAAGCACAACATGAATTGAGCAATGATTTCTTCCGACAGGCACTTTTCTTGGCAAGCAGGCCCCAACTGTTTACTCCACAATGTCTTCCAGAGCTGCTCAACGTACAATTGTCATCTTAGTCCACATTGTATAGAATGCTTTATAGCATAACTTGTGTGCATTAGATTCTTAAATTTTGTTGCTATATAAGTATGTACTCCCTTCTGTTAAATATTTTAATCGTTCCAGGGAACTCTCCTGCTGCGATCATTTGGTTGCCCAGTATTACTGATGGATAGTGAACATTCCCATGGAACAAAGCATAAATCAGCATTGATGTATCACATAGTCGAACATATTCACCCACAGATAATATCAATTTAGCATCAAATCGTGGATTTTCAAATTCAGCCACTGGATAGAATTTCCAGTGCAACACCACACTGATGCTGATACGTCTACAGCCAGTGTTGTTTAAAATGTAGCTAATATTTAACAACATATTAATCATGTAATGTGGCTTCCTCACCTCACTCGCTATGCATTTCAACATCTTCACCCAATGCCAGTTCTCTCATGACTGGGTGAACTATTTATCAACTGCTGTTAATATAACAATGATAAGATTGCTTGGAGGTAGGATAGCAGTGTATGTTCTAGATGACCTAGACCTTGAGTGTCAGGTTACACTGACAAGGACCTTAGGTGTCAGGTTCCACTAATAATGACTTCTGGTGTCAGGTTACCCACTCGGTCTCCTTGGTGCCCGCCACTCCCTCTGCCCTGGGGACCCACTTGAAATTGATCAAGGGCACCTAGGGGAACCCCTACTCCTCCCCTCCTTCCCTTTTCTCCTTCCCTCCCCTCTAGACCAGTGAGGATCAAGCACTGCCCATCCCCCTCCCCATCACCATCTTTTATATCTGAGACAACTGAGTGGTAGGAATTCAATCTGCAGCTGAGCAGTACAAAGTGAGGACCAGATTGTGTCTATTTGTTAATGCCAAATAATGTTAAGTCATATGATTTTAATTCTAGGCCATGGCTATTTGTTAAAACTAATTTAGTGTTACATCATTTGAGACACCAGCAGAGACCACACCTAGGCACATATGTAAGTACTCTCATTCTTCCACAATTTTATGTATTTTTCCACATTCTCCACATTTTTTAGTATTTTCCCCAATTTTAAGTATTTTGCATCTATTTTCGTATTTTTTCCAGAGTTCCACAATATTACATATTTTTCTACATTTCTCATATTTTATACAATTATACAAGATCCACCCCCTGTTCCCAGTGTCTTGTTGACATCATAATGCTCTCAGGCAATCATAATGCAGTATGTGCCCAAATTAGTTATCACCACTATTGAAGCATCCCTCCCCAACTATATCTTTTATATCTGAGACACACTGGAGGTGAGCAGCATAGGGAAAGTTTGTAGGCTGTGTCTATTTGATAATAACAGCTTACATTAAGTCATGTCACTTGAGGTTTAGGCAATGCCTGTTTGTTAATTACACTATAATATTTCATCATTAGAGGCAGATGCCTCACCCAGACAGATATTTAAGTACTCTCATTCATCCCAAATTTTATATATTTTTCACCCATTTTCTACGATTTTACGGATTTTACCCAATGACGTGAGTTCCAACCCACTGCTCTCCATGTGATTCAACATTGCATCATGTCATGATGTTGCATCATGACATCACATCACACCTCATTGTGTTGCAGAGTCACGTTGGATCATGTGATGATGACTTCATGATGCTCTTGGCCAAACACAATGCAGCATAGTCCTGATGTATGTAAGCGTCCAAAACCTGAATCCCCCTACATTAGGTTTGACACTGGCGCCACCAGTACTCCTAACAACGACTGCCCTGCCGTTGCTTCTCTTGCCCTCGACAATGCCTCTGGTGTCAGTGGAGGGACAGAGTGGAGTCCCCAGTGGGGAAGGTGACAAACGAGGCAGCGTAACGGTGTTATGTTTGTGTTTACAACAGAATAATGTCAACACTTCACTCACACACCAACCCATATACACATGTGTCTGTGTTTTAGCATTAGCTTTGCTACTTAGTGCTGGAATAAGTAGACACCCTGGCTGGATGGGGACTCTGTGTCAGAGTTGGATGGAATGAAAATAATAGTAGTAGTAGTAGTAGCTTTATTCATCCATAGATATCTTTTTACAAGGATATAGGACATGTCAAAGTATTTATAAATTTAGATCAATTTAAAATAAATTAATTCGTATACACATATATTTACAGATTTCTAGTTAGAGACAATAATTAGATTCACTCCTGGTATACTATACTTTCTTTACAAATAACTTATTAAATAATGTAATGCCACACTGTTCACTCATATCTTACTATCAGTTACTGCACACACTATACACACATTGTTTCGTAACACATCACTCACTACACACACACACACACACACACACACACACACACACACACACACACATTTTTATGTGTACAACTGACTGGTAAATGTATTCACATGGAGCAGCTAAAATCCCCAGTGTTTTGAACAGATCTTTACCATTAGCTCGACTAGTATTCTTGGTTATTATTCTTATGGTTCTTTTCTGGAGTTTGAAAATTGTGTTCATATTTTGTGCATTTGTTCCCCAAAAAAGAATGCCATAGCTAAGAACTGAGTGTACATATGAATAATATGTAACTGAAAGACGATGCATGTTACACACTGATGATAAGATTCTAAGGGCATAACATGCTGCTGACATTCTGTTTGCAGGTACTTTTGTGTGTTCACACCACTTCAACTGAGAATCAATATTCATTCCTAGGAATTCTGCATTTGTTAGACAGTGTATAGAGGTGGCATTTACATTTAATTTAACATTGTCATTTTTCCTCTTCAAACTGAAATTCATGGTATTAGTTTTCTTTGTGTTCAGTATCACTTTACTGCTTATTGAGCAATCATAAACTACCTTGAGAGTTTTATTTGCTTTCTCAGCAAGCAGTTCTCTTGTTTTCTCAGTGAATATAATATTGCTGTCATCAGCGAAGAGAATTTTTTCACCATGAGTAGCACTACTGGGAAAGTCATTGATGTATATTTGGTCCTAATATGCTACCTCGCGGAACCCCTACATTAATGTATTTTGGTTCTGATAAGTGTTTTACTAAATGTTTAGATCTATTTGAAGTAAGTGTTATTTCTACTCTTTGTATCCTATCTGTTGGGTATGATCGAAATCAGTCATTAGCTACCCCTCTTATTCCTAATGCTTCTAATTTATTTAATAGAATCTTGTGGTCGACTGTGTAAAACGCCTTAGAAAGATCCAAAAATATGCCTGTGACACACTCATCTTTATCAAGAGCATCAAGTATGACTTTTGTGAATTCTACTATGGCTGACTCACTATTTTTGCCACTTTGGAAACCAAACTGTGATTCGCTGAAAAGATTGTATTTATTCAGGTAATTCATTAATCTGTCTTCCATAATTGCTTCTATTATTTTTTAGAATGGTGACAACAGGGAAATAGGCTGGTAATTTTCTATATGTTCTGCATTACCTTTCTTAAGCAAAGGTAGAACTCTTGCCTGTTTTAACTGCTCTGGAAATGTCCCTGATGTGAAGGATTCATTTATTATATTTGTTAAGGGGCCTTGTGTAATCCCTATGTATTGTTTGAGTACACATATTGGTACTTCATTTAAGCCTACTGACTTTTTATTTTTTAGTTTTTGCATTGTTTTACTGACTTCATTCTCTGTGGTTCGAAGTAACATCATTGTATTTAGTGCAACATTATTTACAGGTGTTATATTTGTTTGGGAGAATTTTTGCTGTAACTTCTCTGCAATACTTGAAAAATGCTCACTTACGTAGTTGGCTAAGTGTTGTGGATCATTTATTACCTTATCCTTCTCCCTTAGCAGTATGTTATTCTGTGTTTGTTTGCCTCTCCCCGTTTCCTTTTTTATAACATCTAAGACTGCTTTGCTTTTATTCTCTGCATTATATATTATTTTGTCATTAAATGGCTTTTTTGCAGCAATCAGCACCTTCCTATAGATCTTTTTGTATCTATGATAGAAATTTAAGAATTCTTACGAATCTTTTTCATGGAACTGAGGTGTTTAAGTGTTTGGGAGGACTTCTTAATACCTGCTGTTATCCATCTGTTTTTGTGAGATGTTGATACAGACATGCATACTTTTGGAAATACCTTTTCAAAGTTCAATTTAAACAATGTAGAGATTTAGAGAGTTTCATACTCACATTGGTTTCCTTATACACTTCATCCCAGCTTTGTTTTTCTAGTTCTTCTGAAAAATCTTTTATTTTGATTTCTGATAGATGTCGTTTCTAGGCTTGTAGCTTAGGGAATGATTCGATGCCAGATTTTACTGTTGTTATTTGACAGAGATGGTCTGATAGTCCGAGATCTTTTATAGCTACATCACATTTTTCCCTGTCTGTATTTGTGGCCACATGGTCAATTACTGATGAAGTCGTTGTAGTAACTCTTGTTGCACTATTGACCAATATGGACAAGTCAAAACATTGAAGCATGCATATGAAAGTGCTGCTAGATTCATTTATGTTACTAGTGTTGATGTTAATGTCCCCACACAGAATTATGTTGACCTTTGTACTTGAGACTTTATCTAGAAGTGGGAGATCTATACACACATAAAATGATTAATTTCTTGGTGATATCAAGCCATGTTAATTCAATAGCTGATATTTCAAAGTGTTTGCGTTCCCTTACTGTACTGAGGTCATGTCTTGATTTGAACTGTGTCCCTTTTCTGATATAAATGCACGATCCTCCACCCCTTGAAGTAGTTCTGCAGTAAGAGTTTGCTTGAAGTAGTTCTGCAGTAAGAGTTTGCTTTTTCATACAATGATAATACTACATGTTGACTTTCTGTATCTCTACACCAGTGCTCAGTAATACAAACTACTGTACAGTTCAAAGATTGGAGCTCAACTTCTAATAGTTGTATTTTATTTTTTATTGACTGCATGTTTTGCTGGAGGCTTGTTAAGTCTGTGAAATGCCCCATGTTACTCTTTCCAATGGTTTGTTTTTGTTTGTGACATCTGGTATATGTGATATTTGAGGTGTCAAAATCTGTCTTGTGAGTGATTGTTTCAGTATTTTTTAAAGTGCTCGAGATACTCTTTAGGCAGGGGAACCTGTTGTCTCGATTTATCCTAAAAACGACCTACTTTTCTTACCTATGACAACAGGTATTTGACAATGTGTGGCCCAATATCCACCTGCTATACTTTCATGAATCAGCTGTACCAATCTTCTCTTCCCACTCCTGTTTAGGTGTAGGCCATGCCTAGTGAAACCCCGTCTGTTGATAGTCCCGACGGGCACCAGAGAAACATGAGTAAAGTTGGCTGTCCTCAGAACCATCTCTAACCCTACATTGATTCGCCTCACAGCTCCATCAAGGTGTGGTCGATCATGACCCCAAACAGCTCAACAAAGTGTACGTTGGTGCCATGAGACAGGAAAGCTTTCTTGTCCAGATCACCACCTATGTCATATGCCCCATCCCTGTCCAAACTGTTTCCTGCCCCACCTACTATCACTACATGGTCCTCTTTTGTAAATCCCTTACATAAAGATCCGAGGTCCTCTATCACATGACTTAGCCCTGCATTTGGCTTGAAGGTAATGGTAGCCTGGTACGCTGCCCCTAAACTTTCCTGTAACTGAGGGCCTACACCTTGCCCATGGCTACTACCTAGCAATCCTCAGGAGGACATCGAAGAACTCTGTCAATCAATGTCAAGCCGAATAACTGCTTGCATAAGGGCCAGCGATGAACCAATGCCATATTGACTTGCTCAATTTTTGAAGCTCTGTCTTTTGAATAAATAGTCAAATTTTTGTGAAACTATAATTATTTGTTTGTCTGTACATACAGGGTGGTCCATTGATCGTGACCAGACCAAATATCTCACGAAATAAGCGTGAAACGAGAAAACTACGAAGAACGAAACTTGTCTAGCTTGAAGGGGGAAACCAGATGGCACTATGGTTGGCCCGGATGGCGCTGCCATAGGTCAAACGGATATCAAGTGCGTTATTTTTTAAATAGGAACCCCCATTTTTATTACATATTCGTATAGTACGTAAAGAAATATGAATGTTTTAGTTGGACCACTTTTTTCGCTTCGTGATAGATGGCGCTGTAATAGTCACAAACGCATAAGTACGTGGTATCACGTAACATTCCGCCAATGCGGACGGTATTTGCTTCGTGATATATTACCCATGTTAAAATGGAATGTTCACCAATTGTGGAAAAGGTCGATATCGTGTTGATGTATGGCTATTGTGATACAAATGCCCAACGGGCGTGTGCTATGTATGCTGCTAGGTATCCTGGACGACATCATCCAAGTGCCCGGACCGTTCGCCGGATAGTTACGTTATTTAAGGAAACAGGAAGTGTTCAGCCACATGTGAAACGTCAACAAATGATGATGCCCAAGTAGGTGTTTTAGCTGTTGTCGCGGCTAATCCGCACATCAGTAGCAGATAAATTGTGCGACAATCGGGAATCTCAAAAAAGTCGGTGTCGAGAATGCTACATCAACATCGATTGCACCCGTACCATATTTCTATGCACCAGGAATTGCATGGTGACGACTTTGAACGTCGTGTACAGTTCTGTCACTGGGCACAAGAGAAATTACGGGAAGATGACAGATTTTTTGCATACGTTATGTTTAGCGACGAAGCGTCATTCACCAACAGCGGTAACGTAAACCGGCATAATATGCACTATTGGACAATGGAAAATCCACGATGGCTGCGAAAAGTGGAGTATCAGCGACTTTGGTGGTTTAATGTATGATGCGACATTATGGGAGGAAGGATAAGTGGCCCCCATTTTATTGATGGCAGTCTAAATGGTGGAATGTATGCTGATTTCCTACGTAATGTTCTGCCGATGTTGCTACAAGATGTTTCACTGCATTACAGAATGGCGATGTACTTCCAACATGATGGATGTCCCGCACATAGCTCGCGTGCTTTTGAAGCGGTATTGAATAGCATGTTTCATGACAGGTGGATTGGTTGTCGAAGTACCATACCTTGGCCCGGAGGTTCACCGGATCTGACGTCCCCGGATTTCTTCTGTGGGGAAAGTTGAAGGATATTTGCTGTCGTGATCCACCGACAACGCCTGACAACATGCGTCAGCGCATTGTCAGTGCATGTGCGAACATTACGGATGGTGAACTACTCGCTGTTGAGAGGAATGTCGTTACACGTATTGCCAAATGCATTGAGGTTGACGGACATCATTTTGAGCATTTATTGCATTAATGTGGAATTTACAGGTAATCACGCTGTAACAGCACGCGTTCTCAGAAATGATAAGTTCATAAAGGTACATGTATCACATTGGAACAACCGAAATAAAATTTTCAAACGTACCTACGTTCTATATTTTAATTTAAAAAACCTACCTGTTACCAACTGTTCGTATAAAATTGTGAGCCGTATGTTTGTTACTATTACAGCGCCATCTATCACAAAGCGAAAAAAGTGGTCCAACTAAAACATTCATATTGCTTTACGTACTACACGAATATGTAATAAAAAATGGTGGTTCCTATTTTAAAAAACGCAGTTGATATCCGTTTGACCTCTGGCAGCGCCATCTAGCGGGCCAACCATAGCGCCATCTGGTTTCCCCCTTCAAGCTAGACAAGTTTCGTTCTTTATAATTTTTTCGTTTGACGCTTATTTCGTGAGATATTTGGCCCAGTCACGATCAATGGAGCACCCTGTATACACATCTGCCGATTTCCGTCTCATTCAAATAATTCCTTCGTGGTGTGTGTTTTTCCTTTTTTTTCTTTTTTTCTTTAGTGTGTATATACCATGAGAAACTCTTCAGGTCAAAACCCGAACATTCAGTGGTTGGTCTCAAAAACGTGGTAACCGAAATCTATTATGAAAGATTTAAACATGTAGGAGAAGAAAAAAATGCTACAAAAATTGCAAAAAATCTCCCATGAGTGCTCATTTCACGTTTTCCTATTCCATGATAAATTTATTTAAAACCATTCAAATTGCAAACAAATTTTAAGTACAGTACCTAACAATCATACCTCTATTAGTACCCAACAAGTCGCTGCAGACGATAGTGGTACCCCTAGTTGCCCTAGGCTATCACTGATGAGCCAAAACATAATGAACATAGACCAAAAGAGAGACTGTGTAACTCCCCACCCATCACTTAGCTGGTTTTGGCGTGTGTTCACCCCAACTAATTGACTAACAGATCAACAGAGTGCAAAACTGCCGCAATATCGGATAACGCAAAAACGTAATATGGCCCTGTGACTCCTGATTGAACTGCGGCGGCAATGTTGACATTAATTTATTCATAATTGATCACTTTTAATTAAAAAGGGGTGCACATTGATGTTATATTCAGCTATTGAACACCAGATGCAAATGCTGAACATAAAATTAATTAAGAAAGTGACTTGGGATTGCAACTACTTGATTGAAAACAGATGCAGTCGATTAGCACAAATTTATTTTAATTCCCGACCTTCAATCATCACATTACAAGACTCTTCTATCAGGCAGCGGTAATAAATTGCGTTTGCGTGGAATAAAGCGCGATAACTTAAAAGTAATTCCTATCGACTGACCCAGGCGTAATGCGAAGTGTGAGAAGAATTCTACAATACACGGCCCATGAAACCCTCGTGCAAACTTTGCCGACGTGATCCAACAAATTAATCAGTGGCCGGAGCGGGCGCAATATCACCAAATACAGCGTGGCGGAGCGTCGTCGTCGTGTGGATGTCGGCCGACCTCGTGGTGCTGCAAGGCTGCACTCGTCTATTCACTCCTAGCTATCTTGTTCAGTACATATCTGAACCAAAACTTCCTAACTCCAAGCTCAATCGTTCCATTTGCTAAGTCCTAAACTGCAGATATGCTCACTCTTTTTCGGGCAAGCTGAGTAAAGAACGCCATGTCCGCACTCTAGGCAAGCTGGGAACGGAAGACCTCTACGGGGACTTCTACCAGTCCGTTCTTCACCTCGGTTTCCCCTCCAGCAAAATCACTTACGCCAATTGCAACGCAAGTCGCGTTAATTATGCGTCACTTCCTAGTGCCGACCAATGCCTGCTCTGGGAAGTGAACAAATTTCCACAAAATTTCCCTTCCTCTCAACTTCTGTTATTTAGCTCCTCCCAGGACACCCATCAAGGTTAGCGTCTGCACAAACACCAATTTTTCCGTAATTCTGACTCCCAGGAGAGTACTTCAAATTCCTCGGTCCTACGTTCCCATCGGAGGCCGGCGTATTTCATTCTGTCGCTCTTCACCTGATTTACTTCAGACTCTGCAGACCGTGAATTCAGCGTGAAGTTGCTATAGTCACGAACACGCATATTTTGACCTCTGTTGACCACTCCACCGTAGCTTTGCGCGGCTTTCTCGCATGTTTGCCTGAAAACGGGACGATGGACATTTATCAACAGGCGTACAAGTTCTCTGTCTGCTTCCCGGTACACCAGCATGGGGTCGGGGTCAACCACCCATGCTGTCACTCATCTTAAGGCAGCTGGAGGCCACGCCGCGTTACCACTTTCTCAGAGCTTGAACCACCCTAAACTGCCTATTGTCGCTTCCCTTCGCCATTCCCCAGCCAGCCACGGTCAACTCTAAATATTTCCTTGGGGTAAACTAGCGTCCAGTAAATCGACTCGTTTCCACAAAGTTTTCATGTCGTGTGAATTACTTTAAAACCATCACCTGACATTAATTATTCCAATACGTCCATACTATACCCTCAACAAGATGCATTGTGCCTTGTCAGTCATTTTTTGTTCAGCCCTACTGCTCAACGTTGAGTTAGGTAATCTTTAATGACTTCATGTAAGGGGTATAGTTCTTGCGATCTTACAACTGAGTGGGCCTGATAGCGTTGCGGGCACCTGATCCCATAGAGAAAGTACAGGGTTACTCATAAGTACCTCTGGCGTTCAGAACATGACTGCGCAAAAGCTACAAGACATACAGAAAAATTATACATATCATGTTGACCAAATGACATCATCAATCATAACTCCAGTGGTAACGAGATTATCGCGACTGGACAATGAACCAACGGAAACGTATTGTCTGGTCAGATAAATCACATTACTGTCATGTTACAACAGGTCGATTCTCACATCTGGATATGTCGTCACTCAGACGAACGGCTCTTCGAAACACGCAATGCGCCACAAATGCAGCCCAGTGGTGGCAGAATTATGTCATGGGAGACGTTCGCCTGGGTCTCCATGGAAACTGCGGTAGGAGACGAAGGCATCATGGCAGCTGTGGACTAAATAAACATTACTGCAAACCACCTGCATACCATATGTTTCCTGATAGCAATGACATTTTCCTACAAGACAAGGCCAGAGTCATGGTATAGTAGTTTGAGGGGTATGGTAGTGGACCACTAAATACAGTTGATCTGAAACTGACAGAACGCATCTGTGATGCTATCAGACACCAGCTCTGTGCCAACAAACAAACAGTCCTGTAATTTACGAGAATTGTGTGACCTGTGCATAGACCTCCCAAAAGCATGTCAAATCGATTTCATACAGACTCACTGCTGTACTGCATTTCAGAGGTAGGCCAACACATTGTTAAGAAGGTGGTCATAACGATTTGGTTCGGCTGGGTATTAGCAGCATAACACTAATGTATCTGGTGATAGAAAATGGGTTAAACATTAAGGTCTGCATGAAATATTTGCAGAAATGTGCTGAGCAAAGTAGGCAAATATAATGTAAAGCACACTGTGGATGAACTTTAAATTTATGAAACAAATGTAATATGGGACTACAAGGACATTACTAACTGAGTTACATTATTGACTAGCCTTAACTCAGATTATCAGCTATCAGATTCCAGGAACATTCTCATGATCCAATTGTTTCACTATTGACCTATTTGTATGGTACTTTGTAATATTTTTATTTTTATTTAATAAAATACAATGAATGTATGACTCAAATGTTGGAAAATACAATTTTTTCTCAATGATCCATAATTAAAAAGTGCATTAAAATGCTGACTGCCACAAGGCAGCCGAGCACAAAAGATGTTCATGCCTGATGCAGTGTGCCATTAGCAGCCACATTCTCTACTAGTAGTTGGACAAAAAGGGCACGACCCCACCCTGCGCTGTTGACAAATTTATTCAAGATAGCACCAACAGATGTGGCAGCAATGCAGTGATATCAGGGCGAGATGTTCGAATTTGACGGGAAAATAGGTCAGTTGGGCTACCTCCAATAATGTAACTCCACCCTCTCCACTCTCCTCCCTTCTACCATCTGGAAGTTGGTGGGATAAGGACTCAGTCTGTGCTAGGCTGCCGGATAGGATGAACGTAAGTCTTTATTTTGTGTGTATTGCAGTATTCAAGGTGCTATCCAAAATTTTCGGGACTCGTGCTGCCGTCTGTTCAAAACCTTACCTTTGGACTAATGGTCACCATCATACTCGAAGTAGTTCCCATCTGCATATACACACCAGTCCCAGCGCTTCTGCCACTGGTCAAACGTTTTCTGGAAGTCCTGTTCTTTGAGGGTGTTTATCACTGCACTGCCAGCAATGCTTCTTGAATCCTCTCTACAGTGTCGAACCGACGGCCTTTCAACTTGAGTTTCAGTTTTGGGAATAGTGCAAAGTCGCAAGGTGCCAAATCTGTCGAGTACGGTGGGTAGGGTACAACCGCCATGTTGTTTTTTTTCCAAAAAGAGCCTGGTGAGCAAGGACCTGTGACAGGGCGTGTTGTGATGCAGCAGCCAGTTTCCTTGATGCCAAAGTTCGGGCCATCATCACCGCACATTTTCACGGAGCCATCGCAAAACGTCACAGTAGTATGCGGAATTCACTGTTTGGTTGGGTGGGACAAATTCTTTGTGCACAGTTCCTTTTATATCAAAGAAAACGATCTTCACTTTGCTCTTCAGCTGTCTCGCTTTTTTAGGTCTTGGAGAGCCCGGGCTCTTCCATTAGGACAATTGTTGCTTTGTCTCTGGTTCATAACCGTAAATCCAGCTCTCGTCGCCGGTGATAAGCAATGACAAGAATGTTGGATCATCAGATGTGGTCTGACGAAGGTCCGTGCACACTTCAATATGCTGTGCCTTCTGATTGGCAGTCAAAATCCTTCGCACAAATTTTGAGGCGACACGATGCATGCCCACTTCATCAGTCAACATTCGTTGACATGTTCCATAACCAAACAATTTGAGCTGTCATAGACAGTAGTTCCATTCAGTATGTTCACCTTGAGGTCTGGAGACCAACTAACCTAGTTTGCAACACCACCACCTGAGGTGCTGTTGTCCCTCCCACCTCCTCTCCCATGATGTAATCCAAGACGGCGGTCTGGGGAAAAATGGCTTGAAATTCGCTTGGTCTGTGCTGAGCTTGCCAAGAGGATGGACATAGTTGTTTACTGTATACTATTTGTTCAGTGGATGAAATGTCTATGCTGAAAAAGGAGGAGTTTAACAAGTATGTTAGCTGTAATCATGCAGCTGAGGACCGTGTCCATAGCCACCTGTTCAATGTCTGAGAAGCAATGATATTTGGTGACTGTATGAAGAAGACGAATACACTTAATCAAACAATGAAGATGCAGTGGGAAGGGGTTAAGTTACACATCTCAGCTCATGCTGATAAATGTATGTGCTGTACCTGCAGATCATTCGATAAAAGCCCAGTCAGTCTTCCGAAGTGCAAGAGGCAAGACGTTCAGCCACTCCAGCATGCACACTCCCTGATCCAGAGTCTCTGCACCTGCTGGAAGAGGCCATGCACTGGGCTAACAGCGCCGGCACATGGAAGCTGCATGGTGGCCACACGCCTAGCAATAAGTACCTCAGCCTTCTTTGTGGTGCACGGGTGTTGACAGTTGCACACGAACTGCCTCAGGAGTTGTTACATCTGGTGTTTAAGCAATGTGCAGAATATTGTCACATACATATTTTGAAGATGTTGCAGGAACTAATAGTACGACAACACAGAGAGAGAGATAGAGAGAGGGAGAGAGAGAGAGCTTTGCAGATGATGCAAGAATATTGAAACAATTTGCCATGTAAATGCATGTTTTATTATGAGGAATACCACTGCCATCACATTTGAAGACGGGCGATCACGGTACACTTGTGAAACCATCCCTGATACACTTCACCTACATCTACATCAACATTTATACTCCGCAAGCCACCCAACGGTGTGTGGCGGAGGACACTTTACGTGCCACTGCATTACCTCCCTTTACTGTTCCAGTCGCGTATGGTTCGCGGGAAGAACGACTGCCGGAAAGCCTCCGTGCACGGTCGAATCTCTCTAATTTTACATTCGTGATCTCCTCGGGAGGTATAAGTAGAGGGAAGCAATATATTATATGTTGTGTCTAGACAAGACAGCCTAGACACAATGAGAGGAAGCCGAAAGGCACGCGCTTAAACTCACGCAGGCTGGCGTGAGGTCTGAAACAGGATACATAATGAATGCTATAAAGAAAAGTACGTAGCTTCTGGAATACTTAACTTTAATCCACATTTGTAGAACATCGCTCTTGATGATACATGATTCACACTATTAATTATTAAAGCTATGGCGCCTTGCTAGGTCGTAGCAAATGTAGCTGAAGGCTATGCTAACTATCGTCTCGGCAAATGAGAGCGTAGTTGTCAGTGAACCGTTCCTTGCAAAGTCGGCTGTACAACTGGGGCGAGTGCTAGGACGTCTCTCTAGACCTGCCGTGTGGTGGCGCTCGGTCTGCAATTACTGACAATGGCGACACGCGGGTCCGGCGTATACTAATGGACCGCGGCCGATTTAAAGGCTACCACCTAGCAAGTGTGGTGTCTGGCGGTGACACATCCAGAAACGCACCCTCTCGAAACCTGGACAGCAAGCTACACCGCGATGCAGAGCGCCTCTCTTGTAGAGTCTGCCACTTGAGTTTGCTAAACATGTCCGTAACGCTATCACGCTTACCAAATAACCCTGTGACGAAACGCGCCACTCTTCTTTTGATGTTCTCTCCCCTCTGTCAACCCAACCTGGTACGGATCCCACACTGATGAGCAATACTCAAGTACAGGTCGAACGAGTGTTTTGTAAGCCACCTCCTTTGTTGATGGACTACACATTCTAAGGACTCTCCCAATGAATCTCAATCTGGCACCCGCCTTACCAACAGTTAATTTTATATGATCATTCCACTTCATATCGTTCTGTACGCATACGCACAGATATTTTACTTTTCGCGCGTTTTGGAAAATACCACATCATTTTCTTATCTTTAAGCACGGGCTGCTTCAGAAGTTATTAAATCCAATTGAATATGTCTCTAAATACACTTTCAAAAGATCGCTGCACAATAGTTGGCCTCAATTTTGCGATGTATACAGCCACACTTAGACAAAGACTCTAAAAAGTTCGCTGCACAGTTGCTAAACCTTCCAGTCTTAATCCCTGAGACACTTTTGTGGGAAAGAGACCGATATTAGCTGCAATATCTGAGTTTACACGCCAAAACGACGATATTTGTAAGTAGAAATAAATGTCTCTGTAACTCTAAACAGGACGCTCATCACTTTTCCAGTTTTAGCTGCTTGTTTGAAGGCACTGACAGAGAGAGAGAAAAGTTTCTGAATCTTACAGCTGCTACGGTGGTCATCACTTTGCTGAAACGGTGCGTGGGCTTAGTTTATATTTGCTGCTGGAGTCAGGGGCGTTATGTTCCTCACTTCTCAAGGCTTACTGGTGTCTAAGCACAGACGAGAAAATCATAACAGTTACAAGTTCATGGCGTATTTTGAATCCCTCAACAGATATTGAAAAAAAAACACTAACAGAATTCGAAGCACTGTCCTGCAGACGAGAAAAATGGCTGGAATTTTCGGTGCCCTACAGCTGCTGGTCTGGAGATGCTCTGAAGCCACACTGGTGGGTGGGGGACAGCATCCCGCCTGTCTGAAACAGAGGAGGATGGGCTGTTTGGACTTGTCCCTGAACACTCGAACAAATAAGACATCATGTGACTCTCAGTCGCCACAGAACTTTCCGTAGATATCTTGCCCCTGTCTTGTTTGAACCAGTCTGTAGAGGCTCCTATGCCCAGTACAAAGGATGACTTGTGACTCTCTGACATCATGGAACTTCCTGTGAGTGGAGCATTCTGATTGGTTCTTACATAATTTACCCGCCACACCGCTGCTGCTGTCAGTGTGAGAGGGCAGTGCGCCATTATGGACAAATTACGAGACGTTTAGCGGCAAAACTATTTTTAACAGAGCGAAAAACAAACCATGCAGGAGTCATATTGCACTGACAGTTAAACCCTGCAGAAATGGTCTACAGATCAAGTACAGAAACTGCCAACCAAGACAATTCCTCAATTACACTGCTCTGCTACTGTCGAGGGAAGCTTGAATCTTTTAGTGTGAAACCGATCTCCAACCAGGCTATATCACCACAAACCATTACCATATCGACGTAGTAAACACAATTCATACTCTGACCTATACAAATTCATCACTTCTGCATTCTGTGTGTAGCTATTTGCCAGCAGACACTCATACATATACCGCAATGACAGACAGAGCCCAAAAAAATAAATAAATAAATAAAAAATAAGCAAATGCGCAACATATAGTAGCAGCACTATGGTAGATATTTCCCGTGAGGTCGATCGGTCATCCACGGTGGTCACCAGTCTGCTGCCCACACACAAGTTTCGGTGATGCCCCATCAGAGCACCATCCATCAACAGCAGTTACTCTCCGAACGGGTGTGCAAATACTGCACTGGTTCCCCTGGCACAAAGGCATTACTGTTTCTGGCCCCGACTTGCTTGCTGCTTTGCTTTCTATAGCCATCTCCAGACACTGGGATTACAAGAACATATGTATTTCCATATGATTTGCAGACTATCATACCATTTATGTGACAGTTATCGATATCAGCCACATAGCAGTGTGCTACCGGTTGCTTGCAGAATATAATTCCGAAAATAAACGCTAGACATTATATCTCTAGAAACCCGAAACTTTAGCGAGGTGCATTGATGTGAGATATGCTGCAAACCACTGAGTAACTAGAAACTCATTTCGTCTGTGAAGATCTTTACGTGAAAACTCGAAAAAGTGGAGGAAACCGGTAGCTCCAATGGCAATGATATGTTGTTGTTGTGGTCTTCAGTCCTGAGTCTGGTTTGATGCAGCTCTCCATGCTACTCTATCCTGTGCAAGCTTCTTCATCTCACAGTACCTACTGCAACCTACATCCTTCTGAATCTGCTTAGTGTATTCATCTCTTGGTCTCCCTCTACGATTTTTACCCTCCACGCTGCCCTCCAATACTAAATTGGTGATCCCTTGATGCCTCAAAACATGTCCTACCAACCGATCCCTTCTTCTAGTCAAGTTGTGCCACAAACTTCTCTTCTCACCAATCCTATTCAATACCTCCTCATTAGTTATGTGATCTACCCATCTAATCTTCAGCATTCTTCTGTAGCACCACATTTCGAAAGCTTCTATTCGCTTCTTGTCCAAACTAGTTATCGTCCATGTTTCACTTCCACACATGGCTACGCTCCATACAAATACTTTCAGGAACGACTTCCTGACACTTAAATCTATACTCGATCTTAACAAAGTTCTCTTCTTCAGAAACGCTTTCCTTCCCATTGCCAGTCTACATTTTATATCCTCCCTACTTCGACCATCATCAGTTATTTTGCTCCCCAAATAGCAAAACTCCTTTACTACTTTAAGTGTCTCATTTCCTAATCTAATTCCTTCAGCATCACCCGACTTAATTCGATTACATTCCATTATCCTCGTTTTGCTTTTGTTGATGTTCGTCTTATATTTTCCTTTCAAGAAACTATCCATTCCGTTCAACTGCTCTCCCAAGTCCTTCGCTGTCTCTGACAGAATAACAATGTCATCGGCAAACCTCAAAGTTTTTATTTCTTCTCCTTGGATTTTAATACCTACTCCGAATTTTTCTTTTCTTTCATTCACTGCTTGCTCAATATACAGATTGAATAACATCGGGGAGAGGCTGCAACCCTGTCTCACTCCCTTCCCAACCACTGCTTCCCGTTCATGCCCCTCCACTCTTATAACTGCCATCTGGTTTCCTTATAAATTGTAAATAGCCCTTCGCTCCCTGTATTTTACCCCTGCCACCCTCAGAATTTGAAAGAGAGTATTCCAGTCAACATTGTCAAACGCTTTCTCTAAGTCTACAAACGCTAGAAACGTAGGTTTGATATAATAGATTCCAAATCATCCTTGTACTTTACAAAGTCAACTACGCTGTTTCTCATATCTAGAGAACCAACAACCGTGTCTTCCACATGTTTTCACCATGTAGATGCACAAAACACACATCGCAGTCGACGTTCTCTCAAACAAATAAAGACGAGAAATGTGCAGAATGGCAGTACAAGCAGTCAACCGGACAATGTAGAAGCAAGAGAATAATTGTCGAGGCCTAACACACGCCCATATTGAATCTTCTCAAATTTCCACGGACAATACTCGCATCATACGCGACCACGAAGACTGCCCAACACATACTGATTATTAGTTCGCTATTCACCCGCCTAGAGGGCAACACGGTTAGGTCAGCTGCATTCCTGTACTCCAGCTAGTCCAGTTCGCGAGGGTCCCCCCGCAAACCGGAAATGTCAGTCGTTCGGGTCACAGGCTACCTCCGCCACGCGCCCTAACACGCCAGGAAGAATCGCCCTACGAAACTAGCCACATATTTATCTATGTACTTACAATTAAATATTACGATTGCAGTCTCAATCTTATGACATTTGACAATGAGCAAAGTATCGGAAATACTCCCTGCTTATGACTGTCGTGCTGGAAATATAAATATCAATGTCCTTATGACTGGACGTAATTTTAAACATGAAAGAATCTTTCAGTCTCCTTACAGCTACTGATGCATTGAAATCGCAGTTTTCAATGTCTATACATACCTTCCTTACGACAGGACACAGTCATTTTCTTTGCACATGTTGGAACCCTGACCATAGTAACTTTACATCCCAACACGTACTTTATAAGCCTGCTGATTACAGCTGATCTATCACTCATCCCCTACTAAGTATAATACTTTAATAATACTATACGAATAACTGAATGCTGGTGACACCAAAAGATATTGAGCTAAAATCCGCGATGGGTGGACATGCCTCATTTGTTTTTCTTTTGAGTGGTACAAGTGCCTCTTAAGAGGAGAGACATAATTGACATATAAGTGACCAGCTATTAAAAACACGATCTCAACGACTATCTCGTATTGTATGTATTGTATGTTAACCGGGGGCCTATAAACGATGGAGAGGCTTCGTCCCCACTGCTGCCGCAGTGGTCCACAACCCCACGACGACTACCGCAGTCCGCTTCACCCCTCTGCTGCCCCCACCAAACCACTCTTTCAGGGTTATTGTGCGGTTCAGCCCCAGGTGGACCCCCCCCCCAGGGAACGTCACACTCCAGACAAGTGTAGCTGCAGCCCCTGTGTTTGCATGGTAGAGTAATGGTGGTGTACGCATACGTGGAGAACTTGTTTGCACAGCAATTGCCAACATAGTGTAGCTGAGGCGGAATAAGGGGAACTGGCCTGCATTCGCCGAGACAGATGGAAAACGGCCTAAAAACCATCCACAGACTGACCGGCTCACCGGACCTCGACACAAGTCTGCCCGGCGGATTCGTGCCGGGGGACGAGGCACTCCTTCCCAGTCCGGAAAGCCGTACGTTAGACTGCACGGCTACAGGGACATACAAGTATCACTAACGATATCCATATTAAAGACTATAAAAGCTTAATAAATAGAAGTATAATATAGCTTCCGAATGAAATGGGCTTCCAGACAAATACTGCAACATTGAACACAGATGGTGATCGCTTGAGTGTGTATTAACAGACCAAAAGCGAGGCTGCACGTCGCCAGCGGTGTAATATCGTAATAAAGTCATCAGTCTTGTGGGATTTAGAGAGTGATTCGGCTAAGGAACGTGGAATTAAGCCGATATTTGCAACTCCCTCCACATTGTGCGATAACTTTCTGTACATGCAAGGAAGTTAGACATTGATCAGAGAATGTTGTTAAATTTTTTCGATATGTTGCCCATCATCTATGTATTCCCCATATAGTCTTAGATATAAAACCCAGCTTCTGGCCACTGCAGAGATGACGTCCAAGTCGTCCACTTAAGGCGGCCAATGAACCTGGCCGCCCATTAGAATTCTAAGTCTGGCCATATGCGCGATTTGGCAACACTGTAGGATGCGGAAATCTCTGGACAAAGTGTTGTCTCCTTCTCGAGCTGTAGGGTGCTGTATGGGTCTTGATCGTGATAATGAACTTGGGGCTACATCGTCCATCATTTCTGGTGATCAGCCGACAGTTTCCTTTATCACTGCAGATGATTTTCCACCATTGTAAGCAAAGCCTGACACTGTTCCTGCTATTGATGGTTGGCGGCACATGATTTATAATAAGTGGTGCTGTACTCAGGATGGCGATGAATTAGTTCAGCCTTCCCCTGTCGAATCTTTCCCTGAGCTTTATTTGTCTATTACTCCTACCAGTAGTGTGGTACCAGATACCACACTAGTTCTGGCGAAGAGGAGATGGGGGAGGCAGCCTTTGGTAGTCTTGCTGCTGCAAGGGTGGCGCCTATGCAACCGCGTTAGAGCGAGTGTGTGTTGGAGTCGTCTCCCACATAGCTTCAACAACAGGTACAATTGATAATACCACAATGCCTTCCTATTCCTCTGTCTGGTCTCGACGATGGGGATCGTGATTTGCTGCTTATTGCGACTCTTGTGGCGGAAATTGTTACCCCACATTTGTCTGCCACCGTCTCTGAGATTCACTGTGACTGCTCTCTATTACATTTGAATCCATGAGCGATGGCGGGACGTGCAGGTCAGCACAGTGTAGAGACACAGACGAGGATTGCAGCGTTGCTGGTTGCAAATAACAACTGCGGTATGCGCTTAGAGAAGTAGAGACTGAACAGTTCGTAAACTTGTGTTTAAGGGGTAGCGGGCAGTGGAGAAAGTTATTCAGTGAATTTTTATTCAGGTTGTTGCGATTTGTGAGAGAGTTGAGCTCCCACCACCACATGACTACCACTGTGAGATAGCCGGACCGAAAGGAATGAGACATGCAATTCGTCTGGCACAGCAAGTTGCGATGCTTGGGCCTGAGCATCTTTGTACAGGGGAGAACGAATGCTTGGGTCCAGTGACAAAATTAAAGTTTACAGATAATTATTTTCGTAAAACACCAAAAAATTGCTGTTATGTGCAGTGCTTAACTACACTCCTGGAAATGGAAAAAAGAACACATTGACACCGGTGTGTCAGACCCACCATACTTGCTCCGGACACTGCGAGAGGGCTGTACAAGCAATGATCACACGCACGGCACAGCGGACACACCAGGAACCGCGGTGTTGGCCGTCGAATGGCGCTAGCTGCGCAGCATTTGTGCACCGCCGCCGTCAGTGTCAGCCGGTTTGCCGTGGCATACGGAGCTCCATCGCAGTCTTTAACACTGGTAGCATGCCGCGACAGCGTGGACGTGAACCGTATGTGCAGTTGACGGACTTTGAGCGAGGGCGTATAGTGGGCATGCGGGAGGCCGGGTGGACGTACCGCCGAATTGCTCAACACGTGGGGCGTGAGGTCTCCACAGTACATCGATGTTGTCGCCAGTGGTCGGCGGAAGGTGCACGTGCCCGTCGACCTGGGACCGGACCGCAGCGACGCACGGATGCACGCCAAGACCGTAGGATCCTACGCAGTGCCGTAGGGGACCACACCGCCACTTCCCAGCAAATTAGGGACACTGTTGCTCCTGGGGTATCGGCGAGGACCATTCGCAACCGTCTCCATGAAGCTGGGCTACGGTCCCGCACACCGTTAGGCCGTCTTCCGCTCACGCCCCAACATCGTGCAGCCCGCCTCCAGTGGTGTCGCGACAGGCGTGAATGGAGGGACGAATGGAGACGTGTCGTCTTCAGCGATGAGAGTCGCTTCTGCCTTGGTGCCAATGATGGTCGTATGCGTGTTTGGCGCCGTGCAGGTGAGCGCCACAATCAGGACTGCATACGAGCGAGGCACACAGGGCCAACACCCGGCATCATGGTGTGGGGAGCGATCTCCTACACTGGCCGTACACCACTGGTGATCGTCGAGGGGACACTGAATAGTGCACGGTACATCCAAACCGTCATCGAACCCATAGTTCTACCATTCCTAGACCGGCAAGGGAACTTGCTGTTCCAACAGGACAATGCACGTCCGCATGTATCCCGTGCCACCCAACGTGCTCTAGAAGGTGTAAGTCAACCACCCTGGCCAGCAAGATCTCCGGATCTGTACCCCATTGAGCATGTTTGGGACTGGATGAAGCGTCGTCTCACGCGGTCTGCACGTCCAGCACGAACGCTGGTCCAACTGAAACGCCAGGTGGAAATGGCATGGCAAGCCGTTCCGCAGGACTACATCCAGCATCTCTACGATCGTCTCCATGGGAGAATAGCAGCCTGCATTGCTGCGAAAGGTGGATATACACTGTACTAGTGCCGACATTGTGCATGCTCTGTTGCCTGTGTCTATGTGCCTGTGGTTCTGTCAGTGTGATCATGTGATGTATCTGACCCCAGGAATGTGTCAATAAAGTTTCCCCTTCCTGGGACAATGAATTCACGGTGTTCTTATTTCAATTTCCAGGAGTGTACTTCCAACATGGACACAGTCTACCTCAAATTACATGTTATATAACGTTCTGAATGAAATAACTTTAAGACCACGAAAATATTGTATGTAATACTGGAACACTTTCCGTCCTTTGCGATTGTGACAAACGTTTTATTTATACCAGACACACTTCGCTTTTTTTTAGGCATCTCGATTAAAAAAAAATTGGTTAAGTATAAAAAGTCAGTTGTGGACTCATAAAAACATAGAGACTAAAATTTATTGAGTGTTAGTGAAGTGCAATGCATCAAAAAAAGAACTTATTTGAGGGTGTCTGTCACACACATACAGCAATTATTTGATAAAATATAGATCAATCGAAACAAACATTGAATATGATCTTACAACCGCAGCGATGCACAAAACTACGACAGGTACTCAAGTGGCAGTATAGAAGCCAAAATACTGTCCACCGAAGATTCTTCAAAATAAAGCAAAATTCGGCTGGTATAAATAAGACTTTTATTACAGTCGCAAAAGACAAAATATATCTCAATATAACTGGTAAAACTGCAACTTCAGAAGAGAAGCTATATGTGTATATTGCATGTGTGACTCACCTTTGGTTGTTTCCAAACGCTGCGACCGTCGTCATCTACATCGCTGAGTCCTTGTCAGTGTCTGACTCATCTGGTCTTAGAGTGATGACGATGGGATCGAGCATATTATCAATTAAAATTTCCTTTTCCATGTCCTCCTCCTGTGGTCGTTCTGCATGTGGAACACATTCAGCTCATGCTGAAGCTGTTATGCTGTCAATTGCTTCGTCCAAACGTCTCTCTGTGTCAGCAGTTTTAAATGTCTTGTTTCGTCCTGCGACATACCCTTTCACTTGTGCCCATATGAGTTCTGCCGGGTTGTACTGGCAATGATATGGTGGTAAAAGCAAAGCTGTATGTCCATATTCCTGTGCAATACAATCGATTTCATTCACTTTCACACGAGACTCCTAACCGCTACAAGATTTAAAAATTCAGCCCGAGTCTGACTGGCAGTGTGCAGAATCTTCTTACTTGCAAGCCACAGCATGATATCGGTTTCTTTGTACTTCTGCTGGCAGCCTTGTCAACAACTGAGTGGTAACTCGCATTGTCCATAACAATCGCTGAGTTTGCAGGCAAGTAAGGGATAAACTGTCTCCTATACCACAATGTAAATGTCTCTGAGTTCATTGCAGAATGATGATCATCTGAATTGCTCTTTTTTGCCCAGAACACTAATTTGCTTTCTGGAATGAATGCGGAAGCAGAACCAGCGCGAAGCACATTATTTGTCCCCCTTTATGAACTGGTACTTTAATACCATCTGAACCATCACTCAGTTTCCAACACGCTTTCCTTGTATGATTCTGGTTTACCCATGTTTCGTCCAAGTAAAAAATGTTCTGATTGCCAGATTTTCTTATTTCAAGAATACTTCTTAAAAACTGTGCCCTTGAAGCAGCAATATCACAATGTTCCACTAAAAAATTTTCGTCTGTCATTTGTATTTACATATTTGAATCCAATGTCTTTCAGTATTCCTCGCATTGAGGTAACACTGCCTTTAAAATTTATAGTTTCACGCATTTTCAACGTAATTTTTTTAACATTAGTAAATTCGCCTGTCTTGTACATAGTTAACACAACTCGCCTTAGAACATCTTTGTCAAATTCGTCTAAATTCGTGACAGGCTTCTCACGAATGTCATGTTTCCCTGGCGATTTGAAAACTGGGCTTCCACTTGTCTCGACAGCTAAATTACCTTCACTGGCAATCCGCTGAACAGTTCTCAAGCTGACGCCATTCGCTTCTGCTGTGCGTTCCTGAGATCTGGCAATATATGTGATAGGTCCACCGTTTTCTGCTTCGCGCTTGAAGAAACCGTGTATCCTGTAAATTATGTCTCTCACTAGTTTATGGAGAATTTGTCGCTTACCAACACCATCAGCCATGACAAATCGCAACAAACTCAATAAAAATTCACCGAATAACTGAGTAAACACGTGTAACACTGGCTAAGACGTTCACAGCAGAGCGCTGAGAAAACTACGGAACGTTCATTGGCCGTCGGAGGACGACGTCACGTCAGATGCGCAGAACGAGCCTAAACTCGACCACCTTCGTTCATGGCTTCAACTATAGGGGAGTCAGCAAGCCTAGCAGAGTGGCCCTTTTACCGCGGGAAGCCACAGATTGATATGGAAGTTGTACAATATCAGCCTGCGCCACCGACTGCAGATGCTATTATGCCTCGAGTCGGGTTAAAGAACGTGTACAGCCGGAACGCGCAGCGGCGCACTAATCAAAGCTAGGGGTTCAGTTGGAGCCAGTACTGGCCCCCGCTCTCGAATTATTGTACTCCGTGATGGACTGTGACAAACGACTGATGGAATAGTCAAGCTGCACTGTATTCTTTTGGTGGTTTTTTTTTTTTTTTTTTTTTGATTGATGGCTCAAGCATATACATTCGTCACACTAAATGTTAAAGGAGTAGTATCGAAGCTATGCGTCGTTTATATATGACTCCTGTGTGGGTATAGTGGTACTCCAAGAAGTTTTTATTTACCACTTCCACTCTCCCTGTATTTCAAACTATTTTTAATAGGGCGTCCGAATTTTTGATGGGAACTGCCTTATTCTTTTGGGAACGCATTCCCATTGCTGAGGTAGAGGTTCCTGAGTCTGGCAGAAGGATAAATTTTAATAAAATGGAAATATAATAAAAAAAATAAAAATAAATTATTGACCTCATCTTACACGTCTTATATGCTCCGTCTTGTTCTGATCACACAGTGGAACATCCGCGTTTTTTTAAAGAGGAGATTATTTATCTTTTATATAGTAGTCCTGATTTCAACTGTGTTCTGTATCCTACTGATCAGTCTCCCCATTTTAATTATTATTGGGATTTAAAGAAGTTGATACACTCGATGCACTTGATAGATGCTTACGCTGTAAACATCCGACGTTGGTCAAATTTACACTTTTTATTGCGACTTCTAGTAGCAGGATTGACCGATTCTACTTACTAAATTGGATGTGCGATCGCATTCTTGCAGTCGACGTTGTCCCTGCTAGATTTTCTGATCACTGTGCTTTGGTCGCCACTCTCCAAATTGATCGGCAACCAGTGAAATTATTCCATTCCCCGTGGGTGTTAAATGTCGCTCACTTGGTAGATCCTTATCTCGATGATGTGATACACGATGTGTGGGAGAGTAGTCTTCGATCTGCTGGAAGGTACGCTACCACTTTGGAATTGTGGACTGACCTAAGTAAACCGAAGTTCCGTCAGACTTCGAACACTTATTCTTCTGCTACCGCGAGGGAATTTCGGAGAATTCATAAGTTTTATTATTCTCTCTTGTACGATTTGTATGACGGTCTGGATCGCACCTCCCTGCGGATTGCAGATGTGCGATGTATTAAAGCAAAGTTGTTGCAGTAACAATCGACGGCCGTCAACTGCTGACAGCACAAGCTGACATAGTTCACGCCTTACGTCAGTGCTACGCGGATCTTTACGGCGTGGATACACCTAGCGACTTTCCCTTCAATCCAGCTATCTTGGCCGTACGTAGGCAACCCACGTCCGAGCGGACCACCGAATTCTCGGCCGCCTTTCAGCCATCTGACGCGTGCTACTTCTCCTCCTTGCAAATCGCCAGATATGGAGAGGCTCTCCAAGGAGTTTTATGTGCATGTTTGGTCCCTTGGTTGTAACATTTATGTCCATGTTGAACGAGATGATTAGGGGAGGAGTTATACCTGCTCCAGTCAAATATGGGGAAAATTATGTTGATACCTAAACATTATGCTCGTAATGCTGTTGATAACTTTCGTCCTTTCACGTTACTGAATTTTGATTATAAGACAGTGGCGAGGGCGGTAAATCGCACGACGTCTGCCTTGCTGGCGACTGTCGTCAACGAATATCAGAGTTTTCTTCCTGGTCGCTCTATTCTTACACCTGTGGCTGAATACCGTCATGGGGTTTCAGTGGCTGCCGTTACTTCTGTCCATTGTGAATTTGCCTTTTTGGAGAATGGCTCTGAGCACTATGGGACTTAACAGCTGTGGTCATCAGTCCCCTAGAACTTAGAACTACTTAAACCTAACTAACCTAAGGACATCACACACATCCATGCCCGAGGCAGGATTCGAACCTGCGACCGTAGCAGTCACGCGGTTCCGGACTGCGCGCCTAGAACCGCGAGACCACCGCGGCCGGCACCTTTTTGGATATTAATAAGGCTTTCGATAACATAAATAACAAATTTCTGCTCCGGAATTTAGAGATGATCAGGTATACTGTTGAGGCTCGTAGAGTGTTATTGAACTTGGTCATGCTCGTTGCAGCTTCAGTTGTTACTGGGCAACTGACGTGCAAGATTAGCATCCGTCGGGGCGTGCCACAGGGGAACCCGCTCTCAATGTCTTTGTTTGTTTTATCTATGTAGCTGGCGCTTCAGGGGGTTGCGTCCCAGTATCAGAGTTGGAAACTTTCTAGAAGGATCTTCGCTGTTAATGGATATGCTGATGTGATGGTTTTATTCTGTCTACGTGCAGAGATACCTCTGCTGAAGATGATTATCGATGATTGTTGCTGCGTCTTGATGAGGGCAAAAGTAAACTTCTTAGTTTCATGGATATCGATGTAGATGTAATCAGTGGGTCACTGCTGTGGATCGACATACATCATTGGGAGGTTGTTTTCAATCGTTGTCCGTTCCAAATGGCGACTCTTAATTGAAAATCGGTTTCTGATAAAACCCAGGGGGCAATACTGGGACATGGACGCTCCTTTCCCCTTCTTCAGAACGTAAGAATTTGGATACTTTATGTATCTTCGGCATTCAGGATCGAGCTCTATCTGCCAAAAGCTCGAGCGCAAATCAAGTGAGGAAAACACCGAAACCCCGTGAAATCTTTGAAGTAGCTCCTCAAGCCTTTCAGGGCCATCCGTCTCCGGCAAAATAATTGTATTTGTTTGGCGTGAGTCTAACACCAGTCGAATACCACCGTCCGTTTTATCTACTATGCGTAGTTGATTATTATACTCAGATCTCGCGGCCTGAATTACACCTTCGTCCTCCATTCTTCGCAATTCAATTATAAACCTTTCCAGGTATGACCATGGGATGGCAGAAGGAGGTACCCGAAATGGTCTATGTTTCTTTACCTCAAATTTATATTGATACCCCTTAATGCATCCTGTTTTGGGTATGAAGATCTCTGCGTTATTTTTTAGTGCAAGCTCCAACCCTTTTCTGTCCTTATTATCTATGTTATCCAGATTCTCAAGTTTCGAATCAATCCTGCTGTTAATTTCATTAATATGTTCACGTTTTGACTTGAACTCTGTTATATTGTCAGTATCTTTTTTACGCTCTTCTTTCTGAACTGAATGTTGGCCCGTCAATTGTAGTTTTAAACAGCTCGCCGCAATTTGAGCTGTTATTGCTTTCTCATCAAATCTGATTTTTATTTTATTCTCTTCCCCTAGCGTTAACTCCCCTCTTCCTAGATCGAGGACAGCTTTCGGCGCTGAAAGAAAATCTACACCGATTTTTATATCAGCTGTTAGTTTCGGTATTATGAACAGATTGGTAGTCGTATGGTGTCCTCGGCAATCAAAGTCTAGACGTGTTTGTTGCGATTTTTCCATACCCTTTCCAACTAACACTCCTCGTACCTTTTTTTTTCTTATTTTTTTTTTTACTGTGAGCACAGGTGGATTAACTGACTTTTTGCATTTAGCGAACAGCCTATCTGAAATAGCTAAGAGTTCTGTTGTGTTGGCAGAAGAGCCAACACCGTGTTACGAATGGAGGCCGAAATGCACGCGTTTTAGCTCACGCAGGCTGGCGTGAGGAGGGAAGAACTATACTGACAAGAGGTCTGGAACATGACAAGGAATTAGAATTCAGAAAGCGGACATAATTAGTTTGATACTTAACTTTAATCCATTAATGATGAACGTCGCTCTTGACGGTACATGATTCACGATATTATCTGTTCAGAATACATTCATAGTAACTGAATATGGCGCCTTGCTAGGTCGTAGCAAATGACGTAGCTGAAGGCTATGCTAAACTGTCGTCTCTGCAAATGAGAGCGTATGTAGACAGTGAACCATCGCTAGAAAAGTCGGCTGTACAACTGGGGCGAGTGCTAGGGAGTCTTTCTAGACTAGACCTGCCGTGTGGCGGCGCTCGGTCTGCAATCACTGATATTGGCGACACGCGGGTCCGACGTATACTAACGGACCGCGACCAATTTAAAGGCTACCACCTAGCAAGTGTGGTGTCTGGCGGTGACACCACAAGTTCACTTCCATTATCTATTACAGCAGCACACCTAATTCCTCCAATGTGTATATTTACCACCGGGTAGATGTCCTGTTTAGGTAACGATCCCTTTTCTTCAAGTAATATCTCAGTCATGTCCTCATATTCTGTAATACTTATATTAGTACTTCAGAGACGGTTTACGGGCACGTTTTCTCTAGTGCCCGTCGTCTGGCCTAGTCATTGTTCATTTTCCATGTTATCTTGGCGTACTCTCCCACGGTTAGGTGGTCTAATTTCAATCGATTGTTCCCGAATCCTGTTGTTGTTCGTTCCACCCAATCCTCGGTCAGATCGTTGACGAGTTTCCCTATTGTCGCCCCATGGTGCGCCATTATTTTGTGGCTCCCATCTCCGGTCAATTTGTTGCCTATATCCTCTGCCATAGTTTCTCCATTGTCCATTATTCCCGCTACGATCTCTCTGGTCCATGTTTTGGTGAGGCTGACGATTTACATTGTTTTCCCAAGTATGGCCTCTATTATACCCTCCTTTGTTCTCCCTTCTTTCATCTTGCACGTCTCTCTGCCTACGTTTTTCTCGCACCTGCTGCTCGTTGAAAGCGAACTCTAACTCTCTTAGGATACTCTTGAATCACTTCCACATCGGCCGACGAGCGATTGCCGGTAGGAAATTGGCAACTTCATGTAACATAATCTTATGATCTCAGCCGGTGTGCATGGGTCGACCAAATACTGATTCTTCTTGGTCAACTTTTCGAAAAACTTCACCGGACTACGGAACCCTGAACTCTCCGAGTCTCTACTCATCATTATTTCCTGTTTGATACTGTCCTGTGTCTCCTTGGGCCAGTATTTGTTTAAAAATGTGTCACGAAACTCTTCTTATGACGTGCATGTTTTGGCAATGTTCCGCATGCGTTCAGCCGTTCTTCCCTCGATATGTGAACATACGAAGTCCAGTTTGTACATCAGAGGCCAGTGAGGAGGTAATGATAAATCAAATTGTCCAATGAAAGTTTTCGGGTGTAAAACATTTCTTTGTAGTCCTTAAATATTCGTACAGAGATAAAATGCTTAAAATCGAAAATTTCATAAGATTTTTTTCCCGCTCGGCCTACCACATTCTCACTTGGCGCTAACGTTCCCTGTCTCCCGTTACCTTGGGCGTCCCCTCTTCTATTCCCTGCCCCGTTTTCCTCACTGGAAAAATGTTCCGTGGTGCACATTATCGCATAACAATTATGCATATGAAATATTTCATTGCTGTTTTCCGTATTCGCAATTTGCGATCCAGTCATGCCCTGTGTAGACGCGCGGACCACATCTCTAGCGATATTTCGTTGCTCTGCAGATACTCTTTCAGTCTGTAGTTGACGAGCAACTCTTACATTCGAGCACATTCTAATATCGTCTGGGCTTGGACATGATCGTGTAGAGTTCGAACTGGCTCATTCGGTTTCTATTGTTTCCAAATCGCCTACTGCTTCTTTTCTGAGAGGTGATTTTTGCCTTGGTTGCGACCTGACTTCCTGAGTTAATTGCTTAATTTCGCTCTCTGTGTTCTGTTTAAATTGGGAGAGCTCCTCGGTCAATGGCTTATTTGGTGCAATTTCCGTCTTTTGCAGCTGCGTTATTTCTACTCGTTAATGCACATGTGCCTACCTTTGTCGTATTTCCTGTTTTCTCTAATGTTCCAATAGCAATCCGATTTGCACCCCTCGCTAGTAATCGTGCCTCGTTCGCGGTTCTTCTGACCTCCGCAATCTCTCGTTCTAGTTTTATTCGGAGCGTCACTACGTCATTTCTCACTTCTATCGTCTCGTTTTATTGTCGGAATTTCGACACTAACGTTCTGAATTCTACCTCCCATTTCACCACCAACCTTTTGAATTTTACTTCCTGTTATATCCTAGCCAGTAATGCCACCCGAGCCCGCTGCCAAAAGGTTGGCAGCATCAAAGTCCGGACGCCGTCCGCATAAGCAGCGCCAGCGAGACAGGAAATCGCCGCAAGTCTGCACGCGCCACCGCTGGCTTCTGGCTTCTTAAGCACTGGAGTCGCGAGCGCTAGGACAGTTCTGTATTCGCCGCTCAGTTGTATACTCGCCACCGAATTGTGTACTTGCTAGTCAGTTGTGTGTTCATCGCAGCAGAGTTGTTGTTTGTCGTCAGCCGACGCTGACCTAGCCGCTCCGACTCGAACTAGACAGACTACTGTGTTTCTGTATCTTCGTTAATAAAGATAAGTACCGACTTTTATTTAATCAGAGTGTTTGGGTTTTCCTCTTTCTGTTCACTGTTCCAGCGGACCGGTCGGCCCGCTATTAAAAGTGTGGCGGTGACTTCGTAAGCCGTTTCTACAGCGAATTGCTTGTCGCTACGAACACCGCCACAAAACTGGCGACGAGGACTTCCGAACTCGTGTGCAGGGCTGGTTCACCTTGTTTCTTGTTATACTTATTATAGAGCTAAAATTTTGGGGGCTGGTTTAATTTGTGTTCACTATGTCTGCCGAATTACAACAGTTGATCTTGTTACAGAGTCAGCAAATACAAAGTCTGGTGGAAGCAATCGCCAAACAAGCGGCTAATCCTCCAACACAAAAGGAACAAGCACAGGCAGCACCACCGTTCCGTGCTTTTGATGCATCAAGAGAAGAATGGCGAGAATATTTCGCGCAGTTGCAGGTGCACATGACAGTCTACAAAATCACGGGTACTGAGCGGCAGCTTTATTTAATTTCCACTGCAGGCGTGGAAGTCTATCGACTACTTTGTAAGTTGTTCCCGGAATCCCAGCCAGAAGCTTTGGACTATGACGTTGTTGTTAACAAGCTTGCTGAGTATTTCGAGTCGCGAGTTCATGTGGCAGCAGCCAGATTCAAGTTCTTCAGATTAAAGAAACTGCCACATCAATCTAATAAACAGTGATTAAAAGATTTACGGGGCCTCACCCGACAGTGCCGATTTAATTGTGTGTGTGGAGCTTCCTACAGTGATGTCATGTTACGAGACGCTATTACTCAAAACATTGCAGATTCTCGTATTCGTGCTGCTATCTTAAAGTTGCCTGACCCGTCATTAGAGACTGTGATGAACATCATTGAAGCCCAAGATACTTTTGACTATGCTGAGTGTGAGTTAGATCAGCCATGTATTTCTCAAATTGCCTGTGCTAAGCAAGTTATGTCACGCCCGCGGCCCCACCGGCAGAGTCAGACTGTAAACACTAGCCGGCCGCGTCATGTTAAACACATTCGTCAGCCGCGTGTGCAAAATGATAGAGTTAAGTCTTGCCCTAAGTGTGTTCTTGCTCATCCTCGTGAACGTTGCCCGTTAAGAAACGCGGTTTGTCACTTTTGTCAACAGAAAGGTCACATCCAGACTGTTTGTTTGCGTAAACGCAAGAACAATTCTAGTGCTGCCCAGCCCATGGATATTCATGTTCTTCAAAGCCAGCCCGCCCAGAAGGTCGCGTTTAAAGCCTCTTCCACGGTTCGTGTGGGTAATAAACTTGTTCGCAATAAGCCACCCACCCAGCCCTCTGCTATGCGACCCAGGCGTAATTCAAACGCTGTAAAAAGTAATGTACAGACTGCAAGTGAAGCGGGAGTTGTTGTTCCACCCCCCCAACCCACGAGTTGTCGTAAGCAGCGAACACGCGCTAAACGCGCTGATTTTGTGTCTTCCGCCTCCACTGCACCGATCCAGAGACAGTGTAATAAACTATTTGTGAAGCTACGCATCCAGGATAAGACCTTCAATTTTCAATTAGACACTGGTGCGTCTGTGACTCTCATAAATAGTGCTACGTATGCGGCTATCGGCCGCCCTAAACTTTCAGCGGCAAAACATTCTTTGGCTACTTATAGTGGCGAACACATTCCTGTGTTAGGTGTATGTAGCGTGCCAGCCACATTCTGTGGCAATACAAAAACAGTTTCATTCACAGTGCTCCGCGCTACAGACAGTGTAAACATTTTCGGATTAGACTGTTTTGACTTGTTTCGCCTGTCTATCCAAGACAATGTGTTGCAAATTAATTCTGTTGTTGTTCCTCAAGACAGCATAACCGATTTGCGTAAACGATACAGTGACATATTTAAAGACGAACTAGGTTGTGCTGCGAACTTTGCCGCTCATATTACGTTAAAAGATAATGCTCAGCCTCGATTTTTTCGTGCTCGTCCAGTGCCTCACGCCCTCCGGGCACCTGTAGAAGATGAACTTCGTCGTTGGCAAAAGAACGGTGTTATTCAACCCGTTTCAGCGAGCCAGTGGGCTTCTCCTTTAGTTATTATAAAGAAACCGTCTGGCAAGTTACGTTTGTGTGCTGATTTTAAGTCGACAGTTAATCCTCAGACTGTCATTGGTTCTTTCCCTTTGCCTAGACCGGACGAGCTGATGGATAAGTTAGGGGAAGCTCGTTTCTTTTCCAAAATTGATCTCCGTGAAGCATATTTGCAATTGCCCCTCGAAGAGCAATCACAACAGTATTTTGTCATAAACACGTCGTTGGGGTTGTTCCGTTTTCTGCGTTTGCCTTTTGGTTGTGCGTCAGCTCCAGCTGTTTTTCAGCGTTTTTTGTCACAACTTCTGGCTAATGTGCCATCGTGTTGCAACTATTTAGACGATATTGTTGTGTCCGGTCGGACGCCTGCTGAACATTTCCGTAATTTGGAGTGTTTGTTTACAGTGTTGTCTCAGGCAGGCCTACGTTGCAACATCGATAAATGTTCATTTTTCCTTACGGAGATGGAGTATCTGGAACATGTTATTAATGCTCAAGGCATTAATCCCTCCCAGTCACATTTAGCAGCTATTCGTGATTTGCCCGCCCCTCGCAATCTGCAGGAATTGCAAGCAGTTCTTGGCAAATTGACATATTATATTAGGTTTATACCTAATGCATCACAGATTGCTGCACCGTTGCATCGTCTCCGCCGTAAGAATGTTCCGTTTGTGTGGTCAGCTGATTGCCAATCAGCCTTTCAGCAGCTTAAAGAGGCTTTATTGAATGATCGTTGTCTGGTCCATTACGACCCTAACAAGCCTCTGGTGTTAGCTTGTGATGCCTCTTCTTTCGGCCTCGGTGCTGTGTTGTCTCACCGAGTCGGTAACACCGAACGTCCTATTGCGTTCGCATCTAAATTGTTAAACAAAGCTCAGTGTAATTATAGCCAATTGGACAAGGAAGCGTTGGCTATTGTGTTCGGTGTCACAAAATTCCATCACTACCTCTATGGTAGACCATTCTATTTAGTAACAGATCACAAGCCCCTGACGTCACTGTTTCATCCGTCTAAACCAGTTCCTCAGCGGACAGCTCAGAGACTACAACGTTGGGCTCTTTTGTTATCACAATACCAGTATGAGATACTGTATCGCCCTACAGCTCAGCATGCAAACGCTGACGCGCTTTCTAGATTGCCGATTGCTGCGGATGATGTCTTCGATTCCTCTGACGACTCTTGCCATCAGATTGACGCCGATGAGCATCAATCCCTCCGGGATTTTCCGATTGATTATCGTCAGGTGGCACGTGAGACAGCTACGGATCCTCATCTGAGTTTACTATTACGTTTTGTTCAACGTGGTTGGCCGTCCAAGGCAAAGGACATATCGGATCCTGTGGTTCGTCGCTATTATCCGCAACGTCATCTGTTGTCTGTTTCGCACGGAGTTTTGCTGTTACGCACCGAGAATGACCAGCTTCGTGTAGTGGTTCCCCAAGTGCTCCAATCCAAGGTCCTCGACTTGTTGCATCAAGGTCATTGGGGAGTGGTTCGCACCAAGCAGCTTGCCCGCCGTCATTGTACATGGATCGGCATTGATAAGCAGATTACGCAGATGTCTACGGATTGTTCGACGTGTGCCGAACACCAAGCTGCTCCGCCTTAACGCTATTTTGAGTGGGCACGCCCTGCCGGTCCCTGGCAGCGAGTACATATTGATTTCGCTGGTCCATATTGGAATTCTCGTTGGCTCATCGTGATAGATGCATTTAGTAATTTTCCGTTTGTTGTGCCCATGCAGTCTACAACGTCTGCACAAACTATACAGGCGTTGACTTCAATTTTTTGTATTGAGGGTCTTCCAGAAGTTTTAGTGTCTGACAATGGTCCACAATTTACCTCTGCTGAATTTGAAAGTTTTTGTTCTGCCAATGGCATTCGCCATGTTCTTACTCCGCCGTTCCACCCTCAATCGAATGGTGCAGCGGAACGTTTTGTACGCACATTCAAGGATCATATGGACCGCCTTCGTGCTACGCACTCTCGTCAGCAGGCCCTCATCACGTTCCTGTCGTCGTACCGGACCACGCCCCGCGACGGCCCTTCGCCTGCGGAGCTTCTCCACGGCCGTCGTCATCGCACCCTACTACGGTTGTTGCACCCCCCGGATCGACCCGCCGCTCCGGAGCATCGCACGCGTTTTCAGCGCAACGACGCCGTTTTTTTCAGAGTTTATCACGGTCGCCGTCGTTGGGAACGTGGTACCGTGATAAGTGTCCAGGGTCGCGGTTTTTATACTGTTCAAGGTGCTACTGGGGTGCACAGGAGGCATCAGAACCAGTTGCGCCGCCCTGGCCGCCCGGATTCTGCCGCTCGTTCTTTGTCCACAGATATGGTCCGCGGCGGGTTCCAGCCGCGACTTCCGACTTCGCTGCCGCCCCCAGGGCAGCAGCAGCAGCCGTCGCCGCTACCACGCCGACAGCCCGTCCCGTTGATGCCTCCCGCGCAGCTTCATCCGGGAGCGCCCCAGGTGGTCGCTCCGGCGCCTGCGGTCCCTCTTCAGTCGCCACCGCCTTCGGAGCTGATGGACGTCGACCCCTCAGCCGGGCCGCCTTCTCAAGCGGTGGCTTTGCAGCCTGTCCTGCAGCCGCTTTCCTTGGGCTCCCCCAAGGAGTCTGACACCGCAGCGCCTTGTCCGGCGCCCACTCAGCAGCCGTCGACGCAGCGTCAGGAGACGCTGCCTCTCTTCGTGGGTCCCGACGCCCCGTCGCGTCCAGTACCAGAAGCTGCGCCCGTGGTCACAGGCGTGCACCCTGACCTCGGTTTTCAGTCGGTGTTTCCCGAGGCCCCGCGCAGCCAATGCTGGGGTGCGGACCGGGGACTGCCACCGACAACAGTCTCCGCCCCGGTCTCTTCTGCTACGCCTGCGGCCAGACCCCTCCCCCGCCGTCGACGCTCGCCACGTCATTATTCAACGACGGTGCGGCGATTTGGGGGGGAGGAGTGTTATATCCTAGCCAGTAATGCCACCCGAGCCCGCTGCCAAAAGGTTGGCAGCATCAAAGTCCGGACGCCGTCCGCATAAGCAGCGCCAGCGAGACAGGAAATCGCCGCAAGTCTGCACGCGCCACCGCTGGCTTCTGGCTTCTTAAGCACTGGAGTCGCGAGCGCTAGGACAGTTCTGTATTCGCCGCTCAGTTGTATACTCGCCACCGAATTGTGTACTTGCTAGTCAGTTGTGTGTTCATCGCAGCAGAGTTGTTGTTTGTCGTCAGCCGACGCTGACCTAGCCGCTCCGACTCGAACTAGACAGACTACTGTGTTTCTGTATCTTCGTTAATAAAGATAAGTACCGACTTTTATTTAATCAGAGTGTTTGGGTTTTCCTCTTTCTGTTCACTGTTCCAGCGGACCGGTCGGCCCGCTATTAAAAGTGTGGCGGTGACTTCGTAAGCCGTTTCTACAGCGAATTGCTTGTCGCTACGAACACCGCCACAAAACTTCCCATTTCTGAGCTGACCTTCTGCATTTCAGCAGTAACGTTTTGAATTTTATTTCCCATTTCTGAGCTGACATTCTGCATTTCAGCACTAACATTTCGAACTTTATTTCCCATTTCACGTCCCATTGCTTTCAGGTATGTAAGGATGTCCAACACACCTGTGTTATCTAAATCTTCTCTCCTGTTGTGACTTTCCATTCCTCTACTCTTAGGTGGTCTTCTCCCCTTCTCCCTTTCCATTTCTTGGTATTCATAAAAGCCATCACCGCGCACCCCTGATATGCTGCCTCGTGACGATGCCACAGACGGCGATCTACCACAATTCTTAGTTGTTCTGCGTTCACTTGGACTCCCTACATTTTATTGCCGTATCTTTATGATTGCCTCAGTGTGTCCCTCATCTTCGCTATCAGATTGCCCACCACGAGCTTGACTGTGTCTATCATCCTCAAAACATTCCCTTGGATCGGTATCCTCCTCACCAGTGCCTTGTGCTGTTATCATAGCTAACTCTTTCTCTTCCCATAGGCTTTCTTGACTGCACTGTGTATCTGCCATTTCTATATTGTTACAACTAGTGGTCCATTGTGCTACTAAGTGCGCTTTCGCCCTAGTTAACATGGACTGATCCCTGATTACGATTCTCTCTTAAAATACACTCAATTTACAATACCCACATTTGTTACATAGTGGCACATAAGATAAATATCTACAAGAAAGAAGCTAAACTAATAGCAATGTCATGAACGAGCAGTGTCGTTACAATACAACAAAATACACTGGCACATTACATAATATAAATCAATAAATTGCAGCCTGTGGGCTGAAGCGCAACACCTCTGAAAAGAAATACAATTAATACACAAATATTATTTTTAATGTTACCGCATGGTTTTACCACTGCAAACTATACACGCAAGCTGGTGATCACCATCAATAAGATCTAAACATTAAATGGGAAAAAAAATTTATGAAAATTTCTGAGGATTCAAACCACTTTATGACTAATATCAGAAGACTCTAAGTAGGATCTTTGCAGTGTCGCCATGTCCAAGATGCTACTCCAGATGGGTGTAAGATGAATGTGCACAACGGATAATAGTAAACGCTAAATGAAGGTTTGGCCTTGCCTGATTACCCGCTGAAGCAGATCTTAGGATCTCTTAATTCTATAAATTACAGTCTAAACATAAATGAATAATGAAGGCAACTAATCCTACTAAATGATAAATGTTGTTTCTGCTTATATATTTATTATAGATTAAAAATACCTTTAGATTACAAAGTTTTCTTTTCCCAAGTAAAATTAATAATCAATTGCCCAACTCTGCCCCTTATTATGACTGCGCGGTCTAATATCTATAACGCGAAATGACTGACCTCACCTGCATACCAAACACTAGAAGACACTACTGTCAAATATGATCTACGGTGGTGTCGAACCTCAGTGGGAATAAACTAACGTGATCACAGCTGTATAGTTTTTATAGCTCTAATAAGCCAAAGCAATTTGCGATATCACCATATGTACTGCGTCTGGTGCGTCGAAGTGATGGTTCTCGTACTCATCTGCGACGATGGAAGAACTCTTGCCACAAATAAACTCTTTCAAACACTAGGACGGAGGAGTGCGGTCCTCTGACTAATATACTCTAATACTGTCTTCTCCTCTCTGTGTTCTACAGACGAGAAACGCGAACTCGCAGCCACAAGGACGGAGTTCGGATAACGTTTCAACGTAAGTATAGGCAGAGGAAGTGCTCTCAATTTCTGACTGCTGTGTACTCAATGACGACTTCCAACCCGGAGGTGAAGTCCAGAATTGTATAGGTTCGCAACAGTACGGTGCCTAACTGTTCTAACTATAAACTCTCCTGAGAGCAAAGACAGCAAGTCCACCTGTGCCAACAGAGCTGATATCAAGCGACTGTTACACACGGGCGCTCACAACAGAAGACCTCGTCTCTCCACCGCTGGCCTCCCAGCAAGGCTCGGCTCTCCACCCTCATAATTCCGAAAACGAATCATATTTCCAAAACCATGGAATTTTCTCCCTCTCTACAGATTCTTCCGAACGCTGACCAACCATATTTTAGTCTTTTGTCGTCCAGCGTGGAAAGTTTGTGAGGAAATACCTATACTCATACAATGGTATGCTTGTGAGTAAAAATCCTTGGAAATAATCCAGCCCGCATGGTTTCCTCGTTCCTCTCAACTGCGTCCAAGATTTTCGTAGTTTCTGAAGTATAATCCTTCCCGTCCATTACAACACCGGCTGGTCGCGACACTACTGTGCCCCAGCGCTCAGGTGTCACGACGTCCATATCTACTTCCTGTGTTTAATCAGGACCAACACCTGTGCGGACCTTCCACCCAGACCTTGAGCTCTGCCTGCCATTTCACCTCCACTGGCGTTCCAACCTCTACTAGTACAGGCACTCATTCGTTATGCCGTTTTTATAATAAAGACACTCCGTCACCTTTCATGCAATAAGCATTAACAATTATTTACAAGGTGAATGTGACAATGTCAGTCTCCTTTAAATATTGATATATACGATGTACAACCTATCAACTGATATCTAATTGCGGTTGTAGTTCACGGAAAAGTATGTGGATGAGTGCTTGTAAGGTGCGAAATTATAGCCACCTTACACTATCAACTGATTGCCTGCCTTCCTCACCCGCTTCATCGCTAACCTCAAGCAGAGAACCATTCGCTCACTCCTACGCACGAGTAAAAGTCTGTTACAATTCTATGAAGATCTGAAAACAGCAAAAAATTCAGAAACGGCTACATTTTCCTTAATACTTGGTGACATTAATATCAAAGTAGAAGTTAAGTCCACAGAAAACCATCCCTTCATTGGAAGCTTTGGACTTTCAACGTAAAACCAGAGAGGACAAATGATAATGAGTTTTGTTAATAACCAGCGGCCTATCATCCACAGCTTTCGGAACGGTCGAGGAGAATCTGTTACTGAAAGAGGCAAAACTATAAAAATTGTCGAGGACTTTCATCGGAGGCTCTACAGTCAATCACTGTCAATCAAAATGACGAATCACGAAGATTTGTTATGAATGTGGCATTGGAAGAACTGGAACCTATGGATAAAAAGTAGAGCGGAAACAGCTCTGAAACATCTCAAGAATGTAAGGCACCTGGTGAAGAACAGATCACGTGCGAGTTCCTCTAAATCTGCGGAGGGACGAAGAAGCTGACACTTGATGTCCCAGCATTGAAATCTGCAGCAGTTTGTGGAAGGATTGCACTTCTGTCACGGTGAACGATTCTCTTCAGTCATCATTGGTCCCGTTCTTGCAGGATCTTTTTTCTGGCCGCAGCGATGTCGGAGATTTGATGTTTTACTGGATTCCTAATATTCACGGTACACTCGTGAAATGGTCGTATGGGAAAATCCCCACTTTATCGCTACCTCGGAGATGCTGTGTCCCATCGCTCGCGTGCCGCCTATAACACCACGTAAAAACTCACTTAAATCTTGTTAACCTGACATTGTAGCAGCAGTAACTGATCTAACAACTGCGCCAGACACTTGTTGTCTTATATTGGCATTCCCGACCGTAGCACCATATTCTACCCGTTTACATATCTCTGTGTTTGAATACGTATGCCTATACCAGTTTCTTTGGCGCCACAGTGTGTGTGAAAACAGCATTAATTAGTAAATCCACACAGAAGGATCTGAATATTAGTGCAAACAGGAAATACGTTTTATGAAAAGCAATCAGTAACGATCACAATCAGCTTAAGGCTGGTGCAAGGTGGGCAGGGCGGAAATCCAATGCCAACCCCGCTCCTCCTCGTCAGTGAGCTGCTCCTTCACATGTTTTTTTTTTAATTTTCAAAAAGTAATACCAATAGCGCAAAAGGGATGAATAGGGAGGAAAAATCGAGAGGAGAAAAAAAACACAAAGAGAGCAGCATCTGCTGCTGGAACTATCTCTGAAAAGTAAGATTCAGTTTGCAAGGAGTTCTCGAAATGGGGGCAGTTGCGTGCAGGACCAGTAAGCCATAGACATAAACTGTCGAAAAGTGAAATGGCCATCATCACCCTCGCCAGCCACAACAACTGTAAAAAGTGACCAACCAACCATATGATCATATTAGTCTTTGTCCTCAGAAAAAAAGAACAAGCCAGCCGCAGAATTATATCAGTGGATTTTGCATCTTCAACAGACCGAGTGAGGAAAGCCAAGTGCTTCCTGAGCCGGGACCAGTTTGTAGGTGACTGCAACAAGTAAACCGGTGCTGCAGCGTATCTAGGGACGCACACTTACTGCATTTATCTGTGTTACTAATCCCGATGTGATATAGACGCTCATTGGTGTAAATCAAATTGTTGACCACCCTGTACCAAGAGGAGCTGCTTCAAAGATTTCACGGGGTTTCGGTGTTTTCCTCACTTGATTTGCGCTCGAGCTTTTGGCAGATAGAGCTCGAACCTGACTGCCGAAAATACGCGGCCTTTATTGCCTTCGGTATGTGTTTTCCATTCAAAAGGCTCCCTTTTTGATTGAATATATCTTCAGCTGCATTTATCAGGGATTTTAGCAAAATATTGAGTGAAGAGTTAAAAGAGAAGCTCACGTGCTATGTAGACGATATACTGATAGTAGAAAAGACCTGGGAGATACATAACAAACTCTTAGAGGATGTGTTAAGCAGTTTGAAAAGATATGGAGTGACCGCAAAAATTTTATTTATTTATTTATTTATTGTTCCGTGGGACCAAATTAAGGAAAAGTCTCCATGGACATGGAACGAGTCAATACATGAAATTATAACACGATAGTAGAAACAGATAAAATGAAATATAAGAAACATATTCAGGCGACAAGTCGTAAGTTTAAGTAAAGAAAATCAACAATGTAACACTAGAATTTGCTTAATTTTTCAGCTCTTCCAGGAGCTCCTCGACAGAATAGAAGTCTTGTTTTGGGAGCAGTAGGGTTAGCTTTCTAGGACACGTTACAACAGGAGAAGGGATTAGTCCCGACCCAAAGAGGATGGCAGCAACTACGAAGTTTACCACTCCTACAACCAGAAAACAACTGAGAGGGTTTCTATGAATAATAAATTTTTATAAGAAGTTTATCTATGTGGAAACATTAGCTAGTCCCTGACTCTGAAAATTGGCAGGAAAAGGAACACCCTTGGTGTGGGGTGATTGTGCAGACCGAGAATTCAATAATCTGAAGGTGGCACTCCTCAATGCTCCTATTTTATCACATCCTGACTTATCACAAGATTTTTGTATGGCCACTGACAGCGCGAAGGGTCTGGGAGTTATGGTGTTTCAGGAGTTTGGACAAGATGGCAAATTAGTACACAGAACAACCGCCTTTGGTAGCAGGGAACTATCCAAAAGTGAAGGAAATTACTCCGTTACCGAACTTGAAGCCCTTGCAATAGTATGGGGATTTAAAAAGTTCAGATACTTTCTGTTTGGTAGAAAAACAAAAGACTATACGGACCATAGGGCCCTAGAATTTCTCCTAACTGCCAAACTTCCACATGGAAGACTAGCGAGATTGGTAGCTGTGCTTCAGGAATACCTATTTTCAACAGTCTATGTGCCTGGTCCGACAAACGTCATCGCTGACGCCCTGTCCCGCTCACCTATTGGTATAACAGAAGAGACGGCTGAAGCATTAGAGCAAGAGTACTTTTCGTTGTTCTACCTCAGAGGCGTGGCATTTGAAAACTTCGTTACTGGAACGATGCGGAATATCCAGAATGAGCAGGACAAGGACCTAGATTTAGTCAAAATAAAAGAAAAATGGAAGGATCGGACGCAGGCCTGCATAAGACAGCACTACCTCTTGAGAAAAACGATTCTGTTTTATAGGGCAAACGTTAATCATTCGCTGTGGGTGGTGTGCATACCATTATATGGTATACACACCTAAGTTAGCACATTTCGGTCCACGAAAATGTTATAAGAAAATGAGGAGTGTCTGCTACTTTAAAAACTTGGTTAAACGCGTACGGAAAGTGCTAGCCATCTGTAAAAACTGGCAAAAGGGGAAATCCATAACTGTAGGAACCCAGGCTCTGTTATACCCAATTATTCCTGAGAAGCTAAGACATATGGCAGCGACGGATTTAATGGGACCATTACCCAAGATACCGAGGGGCCATCAATATACCGGGTGATCAAAAAGTCAGTATAAATTTGAAAACTGAATAAATCACGGAATAATGTAGATAGAGAGGTACAAATTGACACACATGCTTGGAATGACATGGGGTTTTATTAGAACCAAAAAAATACAAACGTTCAAAAAATGTCCGACAGATGGCGCTTCATCTGATCACAATAGCAATAATTAGCATAACAAAGTAAGACAAAGCAAAGATGATGTTCTTTACCAGAAATGCTCAATATGTCCACCATCATTCCTCAACAATAGCTGTAGTCGAGGAATAATGTTGTTAACAGCACTGTAAAGCATGTCCGGAGTTATGGTGAGGCATTCGCGTCGGTTGTTGTCTTTCAGCATCCCTAGAGATGTCGGTCGATCACGATACACTTGCGACTTCAGGTAACCCCAAAGCCAATAATCGCACGGACTGAGGTCTGCGGACCTAGAAGGCCAAGCATGACGAAAGTGGCGGCTGAGCACACGATCATCATCAAACGACGCTCCCAAGAGATCTTTCACGCGTCTAGCAATATGGGGTGTTTTCTTTTTGGTTCTAATAAAACCCCATGTCATTCCAGGCATGTGTGTCAATTTTTACCTCTCTATCTACATTATTCCGTGTTTTATTAAGTTTTCAAATTTATACTGACTTTTTGATCACCCGGTATATCGGTAGTATTGGAGCTGACATCCAAATTTGTGACATTGACACCACTGAAAAGGGCTACTGGTGCAACTGTTAGTAGAACCTTGTGCAGAGACTTCATAAACCAAGTGGGAACTGTAGACTATATTATCTCAGATAATGGACCTCAATATAAATCTGAGGTATGGAAAAGAACACTAAGGAGGTATAAGATAAAATCCATATTAATTAGTAGGTTTCACCCGAGTTCGAACCCCGCAGAGAGAACGATGAAAGATTTGTGTAATTTATGTAGATTATTCTGTGGAAAGAATCATGCTGACTGGGATGTATTTCTTAAAGAGCTTCCCCACAGCACTACACTGATGCCACCTATGATGGTTCTGAAGAATAGAGACCCTCCAGATAAAATTCGAGAACTGATCGAGTTTCCACAAAAAACGCGTCGACACCATAAAGTTATAGTGGAGGAGGCTTTCCGCAATAATCGGGTAGCTGGAGAGAAGCGTAAGGTGCGCGCAGACCAAAAGACGCACGTAAGGGAATTTGTAGTTGGACAAAAAGTCTTAGTTAAATCTTATAGGTTGTCTAACAAACAACTGAAGCTGTGTCAAAAGTTCTTCAAGAAATACAGCGGCCCTGTACGTATAAGAAGACTAGCGCACGCAAATGCGGTTGAAATTGAGTCTGTGAAAACAGGAAAATCCTTGGGACTCCATCATGTGAGCCATCTCAAGCCATTTATAGAATAAGTAGGGAGAATTGAAGGGAGCTTGTATGGCAAAAGTGTAGTATTGTATATAGTTAGCAATTAAGTTAAGTAGTAGACTGAAGGGATCTGCAGATTTATAAAATTTTCTATAATATTATCATGTTAAAAGAGGTACTACAGTACATAAAAGGGCAGGATGTAGTGGGTAAGAAAATTAGGGTATTTTTCTTGGTGTAGGTTATAGCTATGTGCATAGCCAGCTGAGCGTAGAATTTTAGAAGGTGTTTAAGAGTTTTAGATATGCTATCTGCCCGTGAAGGAATAAAGTGAAACTGAGAGACATGTGGTACTGCAAAAATGTTTTAAAGATGTGTGACTAGATAAAAATTGTTAACCAGTTGATGTGGAACGTATTAGGAGAGAACGTCAAAAAAAATTTATAAATGAGTGTCTATTTTACATGTTTAGCAATAGGATCATAAATGAGTGACTTCCTAATAGGGTTTTGCGGTGACATGCAGGTGTGTTGTCCAAGTATGATTTGTCACCATTCAGACAAACAGGAGTTTAGTAGGTGGCCAGCTCCATGTGTCTACGCGAGAACACACCGTTATTTACATGGGAAAGTTGTATATATGCTGTCCAAAGAGATGGAATAATTGTGTACATGGTGGCCAGTTCTGTAGAATTCCATATGAGAGCACCGAAATATTATTTGAGTGTTAGAGGGACATGAAATGTAAGTGTAATAAGGGGATATAGACACGTAAAATGTAGTAAAGGAAAGTACAATGCTGTAAGTTAAAAGCACATGACACAGAGGGTAATAAATAAGGACATGGCAGTAGTGTTGATGAGCAGCGATTTTATATAATGTACTAAAATCTTTATATTTTCAGGTACCACTAATAAAATAAAATGTAACTTTATTAAGATGAAAAGAAGAGACCACCAGAGAAAGGTAACAGCAGCAGATCCGAAAAAGAGGGACAGAGAAGATAAGGTATTACGGAATAAAACGATGAGAAAAGGTATGTGAAAGTATCATTAAAATAAAAGATCAGTAATTGCATTAAATTTGCTATGTAGTATGATTGTCCACAGGAAGCACGCCAGGAGTATGAAGTGAGGAACTGACCCACCTAATCATTCATTTGTGGCTGCAGACGTGCACTTTATTCTTCACAGATATTCACGATGACAGCCACGATGGAACCAAGATCCATGAGATTGGACGATCTTGTGATACCCACGACAGTGTAGTAGTTACACTAGTATAAACATCCTACAGGCCAGTAGTTTAACAAGTAGTTAACAAGTAATTTAACAAGTAGTTTAACAAATAGTTTAACAAGTAGTATTTGAAACTATTAACATTGGGATTTGGTGAGGATTAATTCCATTATTGTATGAACAACTAATGAACTAGTATTTTTATAGGTATACAGGTGCCGACAGACATTTAGTAATTCATTGACATAGGTAGAGGTGTATTACTTTATAATTAACATTAACTTTGTACATTAAATTTATATTATAAGAATAATAGTAAATACGTGAGCGTTTTGGGTGATTGTACAACTCTAACAATAATAAATGTAAAGATAAATGACCTCACTATTGAATGCATCTTAAAATGTTGTATTTCATAAATGTCAATAAATTGTTTTATGTATTGTATAGTATTTGTTGTAAATCAGAAACTAATTGTGGACATTAGTGAGCACAGGATGCGCAAAAAACTTTTCGAGACACAGTGGAAGCAACAACACGGTGTTCTGTATCCCGCCTGGAAGGCGGCGCGTGGGTCTGCTCCGAAGATCTGTAAAGTAGGCCGAATGAAGGAAGCGATTAGAAGACGGTGAGGTAAAGCACTTCGGTACTGCAAGTAAAGTTAAAGAGGTTTACTATAGTCCAAAACAAAGTACACAGCTGAATACGTAACTTGGTACAGATGAGCACCTAGGTGCGACGTCTTAGACCTGTCATAACTGATACAAAGTCTCTATAGCAAGCTAAGCTGAAGCGATGTTTTTCCGGCTGTCTGCATTTGATGAAATGGGAAGGTTGAGCCACACTCATAGACCTGCACAGCAGCGGCTAGAGGGCGCTGTAGTCAGCAAAGATCTTCTGCTCTCGTAGTGCCAACCTAAAAACGGGCACCTATGCTGTGGCATCGTAGCTATCAATACCACACTCCTCCCCCCTGAAACGACGCGTAGGGCTTCCGACGGCGGGTGGAGGGAGCCAGGGGTGGCGCAACTGAGGGGGTGGACAGTGGAACTGCCGGGGCGTGCTGCCCATCCGCACCCCCAAAATGCTCGTGAGGGGGTGAGGAAAACACCCCACTGAAAACCTGCCTAGGCCGTGCACCGCTACTGGGTACGCTCGGATGAGGAGGCGGGGCAACAACCTCCACGGGCGACGGCGACGGCGGTGGCGGCGTGACGGCAGCCTCAGCGTCCATCGGTTCCGGCACCGCAGAGGAACACGGCGGTGTGGGTGGGGTGGCGAGAGGCGGCCGCCCGGCGCAGGAGACCCGACCGGCGGCAGCGGCAGCGGCGGCAGGAGCGCCCGCGGCGGATGAGCGGACGGCGGAGGTGCCGTCGGTGGAGTCGCGGGCTGGGGCGGCAGAAGCCGTGAAGCATCCAATTCTGCCGGAAAAGAACCAGCGGCAGAAAACCGACGGCGGCACAAACGGATCTGCTTCCGGTGTCGCTTGACAGTGCCGAAGGGACCAGAAATTAAAAATAAGACGCGACCGAGCTGGTGACGAATGCGCCCGTGCCCCCAGCGCTGTCTGCCAGAGAAAATACGATAGAACACCGAAGCGTGCAGCGCCGAGCCAGAACGAGGCGAAGCAGAGGGAGCTCGCAGCGGAGGGTGCAATAGCTGCAGGAGCGCAGCTTTGTAGCAATTCCACTGGGGAAAGGATACCACACAGCTGGGAGCGATAGGGAGCAAGAAAAGTCCATAGCGCGCGCTCGCGAGAGTGCGTGGCCTGCCACTTGCTCATCGGCAACTTAAATGTACTCACAAAGCGTTCGGCCTCACCGTTCGACTGGGGGTGGAATGCAGCTGAGGTCAGATGGTGAATTCTATCAGGAGCACAGAACGCTTTAAACTCGGAGCACACAAAGTGGGGGCCATTGTCGGAGACAATAACTTCAGGAAGGCCATCGATGCAAAAAAATAGACCTCAAAGTCCGAATAGTACTGGCAGATGTAGTAGAAGATATAGGCACAACAAAAGGGAAGTTGCTGTACGCATGAATAACTATCAACCAGTGGGCATTCCAGAAAGGACCCTCAAAATCAATATGAATGCGGTGCCGAGGCGCAGTAGGTGTCAGCCACGCAGAGAAGCACTGGTGGGGAGGAGATTGATGCTCTGCGCAAGAGCGACAGTTAGCAAGCAAATTCTCAATTTGTTTATCAATACCAACCCAAGTGCAGTGGCGACGCGCTAATTGCTTCGTCCGCACTATACCCCAATGACCGGCATGCAGTAATCGGAGGATTTCCGTCTGCAACGAACGAGGTACAACCACACGAGACTGATCATTGTCAGTTCGTAACAAAATAACACCGTTGCGCAAAGCAACGCCGAACAAGTGGATCACGAATCTGCGTAGCAGATGGAGGCCATTGAGTACGAATATACTGCAAAAGAATCAGCAAAGAATCATCAGCGATTGTCGTGGAAGCAATGCGACGAAAATCCACCGGAAAACCATCAGCTAAATCCTTATCCTGCGAATCAATAAACATGCATGACAAGTCACAAGAATCAAACTCGTCATCAGGACCTATAAGGAGGCGATACGAAGCCTCAGCATTCCCATGCTGGGTCATAGGGCGAAACAAAATTTCGTAATTGTATTTGGCCAAAAACAAAGACCAACGTTGCAACTTTTGTGCAGTACGGGCTGCCACCGGCTTTGCCCGGTGAAACAACGATGTCAAAGGCTTATAGTCGGTGACCAAATAGAACTTGCGACCGTACAAAAAATCATGAAACTTTGTCACTCCATATACAATAGTTAAAGCTTCTTTCTCGATTTGAGAATAGTTTTGCTGGGCAGAATTGAGCAACTTAGACGCAAAAGGAATCGGGCGATCGACAGAATTAATGCGGCGCGAGAGAACCGCTCCGATGCCGTGAGAAGATGCATCAAAAGCCAAAATAACTGGTTTGGAGGGATCGAAAGGAATCAAACAGCGATCACTCAACAAAGCAGATTTGAGCTTGTGGAAAGCAGCTTCACATTCCGAAGACCAAACAAAAGGGATGTTCTTACGCCTAAAGCGATGCAAAACCGCTGCAATCTGCGCTGCATTTGGGGTAAACCGAACACAATATGTAATTTTGCCCAACACAGACTGAAGTTCTTTCAAGTTCCTGGGTGCTGGCAAGTCTCTAATCACACTGAGATCTGACGGTGAGGGGTGGATACCCTGTCCGTTAATCATATGTCCTAAGTTCTGAATCTCAGTTTGAAAAACTTGGCACTTGTCTCTGTTATACTTTAGTCCTGGCTGCAAAAGTGCAGTAAATAAGGCATGCAAATTCTTCAATTGTTCGTCAGGGGTGCGGCCTGATACGACAATATCGTCCAGATAATCGGAACAACCAAGGACAGTGGCAACCAACTGCTGCAAGTAGGACTGAAAAATAGCAGGATCTGAAGCACAACCGAACAGAAGGCTTGAGCAATCCAAGGTGGGTGTTGATCGCAAAATAGCGCTGCGGCTGTTCGTCGAGCGGAATTTGAAAGTATGCGTCCCGCAAGTCAATCGCGGAAAAGAATTTTCCCGCACCAAGATTATCAAAAATGTCTTCAGGACGCGGTAAGGGAAACGTAGCTACCACTGTCTGGGGATTTAATGTAGACTTAAATTCAGAACAAATACGGAGACGACCGTTTGGTTTCTTCACACACACTATAGGCGAAGCCCATGGCGAAGTAGAAACGGGTTCAATGACACCACTGTCTTGCAAATGCCTAAATTCAGCAGCCACGGCGTCGCGCAGTGCGTGCGGTACCGGGCGTGCGTGCTGGAAAATAGGCATGGCATTGTCTTTAACTACAACATGCGCTGAAAAGCCTGTGGCACAACCGAGGCCACCAGAAAAGAGTTCAGCAAAATCATCGCATAGTGCGGCAACACTGTCTGCATGGTCACTAGCCTCGATGCAAAGTACATTGTCCTGAATACCGAGGCCAAAAAGTTCAAATGCGTCCATGCCAAAACTGTTCGTAGCATCACTAGAGTGGAGCACATGGAAAGACACTGTACGTGTCGTTGCACCATACGTGGCCCGCAAACTACACACTCCGAGCACTGAGATTTCCTGTCCAGTAAATTCAGCCAGTGTGGAATGTGAACGCCGAAACGATGGCGAACCAAGCAAGTCATATGTTGATCTGTTCAGTAAAGAAACTGACGCACCAGTGTCCAGCTGCATTAGAACAGAACGTCCACAAATGTTCAAAGTCACAAAAAGTTTCCTCGCATCTCGCTGAATGCGAGAGGAAGTGTCTCGCAAAACTTGTTTATTCACACGACGAGCTGTAGAAGCACATGAAGCAGAAGTCTGTGAATAAATGGCATTAACGTCCACAGGCTGATGATGTGAATCATGATCACGGCGATTTCCATTGCGGTGACGCCCACGCGAGCCACGCGAATGGGAGACAGGCTGTGAATTAGAGTTTCTCTTGCTACACACAGCTTGCACATGTCCTTTCTTATTACAAAAAGAACACTGTGCTTGATGGGATGGGCAACTGTCCCGTGGGTGGGCACGAAAGCTGTTCGGACAGGATTTCAGTGTGTTAGTGGGTGCCTGGTTGGAAACTTGTTTAGTTGCGCGCGAGTGGCGAGATGCGGCGCTCTGTGCCGGGTCTGGGCACGTGTTGTGCCGCGCTAACAGTACACACACCTGCGGTCACGTCACACGCCGAAGTAGCCATATCTAATGTATCTTATCTGTCTAGCAAGTCCACTACTTCCTGCAAAGACGGGTTTTTAAATCATAATATTTGTGGTGGTCTGCCACATTCTGTGCAATAGCATCTCTAATCATGATATCCACATTTGAGCGTCCACAGGAGCAATTAAAGTCACAATCAGATGTTAGTCCCTGAAAGTCCGCTAACCACGATTTATTTGACTGAGTAGGACCACGCCGGAGACGAAAGAATTTGTAGCGTGGAGCTGTCACATTTATACAGTCACGGAAGTGGAGTTCAACGCAGCAATCACTTTGTCGTAAGTGTTAGTCTCTGAGTGGGTGGTGGGAAACAATTTTACGAGCACACGGTATAACACAATATCCGTGTTGGCCAAGAAAAAGGCAAGCCGCTCTGTGCCTGGTATGTTGTACGCTGCAAAGTGTGCCTCGAGCTGGGCGATGGATTCTGGCCAGCGTTGAACATCAGGATTGAAGGCACGAAATGGCGGCGCCGGAGGCGTCGTTGGCGTTGGTACAGGCTGAGGCCTCGGAGGCGCCGTAGTAGCTGCAGTTTGTAGTGTGCTGAGCCTGAAACCGTACAACGTAGCCTGTTCCTGTGGTGAAGCCATCGTGGACACAAAATAAAGTCTTATAGCGAAGGGTGGAAGCTCTCATGCACTGATTCACACAGGGAAATTGACAAAGCTAAAGCAGTACCAAAAAAAAAAAAAAAACCACATAGGGAGAGGAAAAAATATTTGTATCCCCTGATCGTTGCTGTTTCTCGTCGTAATTTCTCATCGACATTTCTTTTGTATCTCACCTGGAAGGCGGAGCGTGGGTCTGCTCCGGAGATCTGTGAAGAGGGCCGAATGAAAGAAGCGATTAGGAGCAGGTGAGGTAAAGCACTTCGGTACTGCCTTAAAGTTAAAGAGGTTTCCTATGGTCCAAAACAAAGTACACAGCTGAATACGTAACTTGGTACAGATGAGCACCTAGGTGCGACGTCTTAGACCTGTCGTTACTGATACAAAGTCTCTATAGCAAGCTAAGCTGAAGCAATGTTTTCCGGCAGTCTGCACTTGGTGAAATGGGAAAGTCGAGCCGCCCTCGTATAGCTGCACAGCGGCGGCTAGAGGGCGCTGTGGTCAGCGAAAATCTTCCGCTCTCGTAGTGCCAACATAAGAACGGCCACCTACGCTGTGGCATCGTAGCTATCGATACGACACGGTGTGCGGATGGAACGGTCCAGATGCGAGGGGCGCCGTCAGTCATGTTGCTGCAGATATGGGCGCACACGGTCGTGGGCTATTCATCGGCTGCCTGAAGACCTCGGCCGGGCGGCAGACAATGGCACCAGGTAACGCAGCCGGTGAAGCACACTGGTGTTTAAACGGCCACTAATGACTTGTCTCCACTGTTGTACTACACGGTGGAGACGAGATAAACCAATTGCACACGTAACACAGTCAGTTAAGCCTACAGCGGAATTGCTAAGAGCTGTATGGAACTGTGAACTGTATTTGCGTTTCTGCTGTGGTCCTCCGCCAGACAGAGGCATAATCCTTAGCAGTCAGTCAACTGGCATTGACTTCTGAGGAATCTGAGTCACACACAACGACTCAACTTCCATGTATAGTGTCGCCAAACAGATAACCTACCTGTCCACAATTACTGATATCCTTATCCAAAATACAATAGTTATATCAAGAGAAAGAAGCGACATGAAGAACAGAAGAATAGGAACACAGACAATGTAAAAGAAGAAACACGAAGAACTGAAGACTAAATACAATTACACTTCTCTTAACCAACACAGAAGAATTCTAGGTGACCTATACGATCATACCTGACTGTGCCTCCCTCATACTGTGTGCAAATTCGACGAAAACTTGGCTGTTTCAAATCACACACCCACTTACCTGGCTGTATAATCCGAGGATCCTTCCACATCATCAATTCTGCGAGAGACTGGTAACCTGACGGGATCAAATATCGGCTGAGGGTCCAAAGACTGACTTGTAATGGCAACATGTCCCATCTCAAATAATCTTCGCGCCCTAAACTACACAAAAAAAAAAAAAACTGTAGCTTCCATCCCCGTACACAAATGAAGACGAAACTGTGTTGTGAAATCCGAATCACTGTGTGACTCTTAATAAAAAGGTGCATAATGTAGTGAACACTGAACAGTTACACCCACAAACTAACAGTTTCCGATATCTATCATTGTGTAAACATTTTGTACTTATTTTTCAGGGTAGTCTTAAGAAAATATTTGTGTATGTATTTATGTAAAATATTGTTTGACATTGTCTTTCTTAATGACGAGATGTCCCTCACGGTTTTATATATCTTTGTATTTCCAGAATTTTATTTGTGTATTTATTTATGTAAAATTATTTTTTGTCATTTTCTTTGTTAATGATGCTATGGGTTTTTAATGTTTTTATGTATTACATTTTACACACTGTGAACAAACACATTACTTAAAATTGGTGGTCAATCCGAACTCTTATTGCAAATATTAATTGACACAGTAAATATAAATGCAGTTTGTCAAAGAACGCTTTAGAACATAAGATTTTTGAAATGTTTAAAGAGTATACATGTTAGGAAAACACTAGACTTGGTAAATCAGTTCCTGAAATGTAAGCCAAGAGCATAAATATGACCAAGTGAAATTACATAGGATGTTTTGCAGAACTTTATATAATTCTATAATGTCCAATAGATACTCTTGGATTACGGACGCAACTGCTTGTTTTGCATATTAATGGCTAAATGAAGAACATGTAACTTGTTGGACGACCACTTTCAAATGATTAGGAAACTTTACTTTAATATTTCTTGCCTCAACCTATGTCTTACGGATGGATGAATGACAGAGAGCGTGGGCCTTAAGTATACAGAAAGATAGGAACCGCCATTCTTGAAAGAGAATAAAAATTTTGTAATGTTAGTTAAATTTCTTTTGATACCGTATATTCCAATTATCATGTCTCGGAACAATGTTCCAAACATAAGGGGTAGACAGATTATAATAAAGATGTAATAAGTAAATTTATGGCACTAAACTCATGAATGAATGCGGAATGACTGCAGAAGAACATATCATGATTCAAGTGTTCCTCTGATCTCGTATTCTTATTAGTTCGCTTGTACAGACAATTGATGGTTATATGATTATGTACTGGATGAGATAATACTATAAGAATTACCGCATCCTAGTACAAAATAGTTCGTTAGGTGGGGGTATTGTAAGGTGGATATAATTTCGCACCTTACAAGCACTCATCCACATACTTTTCCGTGAACTACAACCACAATTAGATATCAGTTGATAGGTTGTACATCGTATATATCAATATTTAAAGGAGACTGACATTGTCAAGTGCACCTTGTAAATAATTGTTAACGCTCATTGCATGAAAGGTGGAGGAGTGTCTTTACTATAAAAACGGCATAACGCATGAGTGCCTATACTAGTAGATGTTGGATCGCCAGTGGGGATGACATGACAGGCAGAACTCAAGCTCTGGGTGGGAGGCCTGTACAGGTGTTGGTCCTGCTTAAACACAGGAAGTATGTAGACGGACGTCGTGACACCTGAGCGCTGGGGTGCAATACAGTCGCAACCAGCCAGTATTGTAGCCGGATGGGAAGGATTATACTTCGGAAACTACGAAAATCTTGGACGCAGCTGAGAGGAACGAGAAAGCGTCACCTCGGGAACCATGCAGGCTGTGTTAAAGCGTACCATTGTGCGAGTATAGGTATTTGTTCGAAAACTTTCCACGCTGGACAAGAAAAGACTAAAATATGGTTGAGCGGTGGGGAAACGAGGTCTTCCGTTGTGAGCGCCCGTGTGTGACAGTCGCTCGATATCAGCTTTGTTAGCACAGGCGGACTTGATGTCTTTGCTCTCAGGAGAGTTTATAGTTAGAACAGTTAGGCACCGTACCGTTGCGAACCTATAGAGTTCTGGACTTCACCTCCGGATTGGAAGTCGTCGTTGAGTACACAGCAGTCAGTATTTGAGAGCAGTTCCTCTGCCTATACTTACGTTGAGACGTTATCCGAACTCCGTCGTTGTGGCTGCGAGTTCGCGTTTCTCGTCTGTAGAACACAGAGAGGAGAAGACAGTATTAGAGTATATTAGTCAGAGGACCGCCTTCTGTCGTCCTAGTGTCTGAAAGAGTTTATTTGTGGCTGGAGTTCTTCCATCGTCGCAGACGACTACGAGAACCATCACTTCGACGCACCAGACGCAGTACATACGGTGATATCGCAAATTGCTTCGGCTTATTAGGGCTATAAAAGCTAAACAGCTGTGATCACGTTAGTTTATTCCCACTGAGGTTCCACACCACCGTAGATCATATTTGAAAGTAGTGTCTTCTAGTGTTTGGTATGTAGATGATGTCAGTCATTTCGCGTTATTGATATTAGACCACATAGTCATAATAAGGGGCAGAGTTGGGCAATTGATCAGTAATTTTACTTAGGAAATGTAAATTTTGTAATCTAAAGGTCTTTTTTTATCTACAATAAATATATAAGCAGGAACAACGTTTATCATTTAGTAGGTTTAGTTGCCTTCATTATTCATTTATGTTTAGACTGTAATTTATAGAATTAAGAGATCCTACGATCTGCTTCAGGGAATAGTCAGGCAAGGCCAAATCTTCATTTAGCGTTTATTATTTTCCGTTGCGCACATTCATTTTACACCCGCCTGGAGTAGCATCTTGGAATAGAAAACTTGATTGATGAATCCAGAATTGATGAAGACGAACACGAACATGTAAAACGGACAAACTTGAGGCGACGAGAGGTGATCCTGAGACCCTGGCACCCTCGTACGGACGTGCCGATGCAGCCGCTGCGGACACGAGGCGGCGTCCCTGTGACCGGGGTGGGCACTCAGGGTCGCAGTTGCAGCGATGACCGACACAGGCTCTGCGTCGTTGGACTTGCTGCTGGTTTACATCCAGTTTCCACGTGCTGAGCGCTGCGAGTGGCAGCGTCGAAATATCTGAAGCAGGCTCGACGGCGTAGTAGATAGGTCGGTCGCTCGTGCGAAGGGACATCCCTCACGCGGGAGCACCGGTTGCGGAAGTCGTGTCTGCTGAGCTGGCAGGGCTTTGGTCAGTAACTGCAGCTCGGTTTCTGTTGCTCAGCTGCGTTCCCGGATCTCGGATTTTGAATCGTTGCATTTCCTCTCTCCTTAGATTAATCCGGTCCTCCGGATTGCTGTTTTGTTCGTCTGACTGTAACAGAGACGCTTTCGCATCTATCAGTATTTCATCACTGTTTGACAAGACTTTGGTGTGCCCTCCTTTTCGTTTCATTTTACACTCCATACAATACCTCAGTCCTACGATGCTTAAGCACTGAATTTCTGCGCCCATCTTCTCTTCTTTACTCTCCTTTCTCTTTCACAGTTTATTATCGTTCACTGCGGTCGAGTCGCTTCTTCACTGTGCAGCGCGCGGGATTAGCCGAGCGGTCTAGGACGCTGCAGTCGTGGACTGTGCGACTGGTCCCGGCGGGGGTTCGAGTCCTCCATCGGACATGGGTGTGTGTGTTTGTCCTTAGGACAGTTTAGGTTAAGTAGTGCGTAAGCTTAGGGACTGATGACCTTAGCAGTTAAGTCCCTTAAAATTTCACGCACATACTACTGTGCACCCACAGTTTGAAGGAAGATAAGGACCGGATTTGGGCAACTTTACCTTTGAGATAGCAGTACACAATGCTTACTATATTCAAAATTACACAAACGGCTGATGTGCTAGTCCCTACGGTTACAAGTCGGTTGCGTATTTCTCAGAAGTTTTCTTACGTGATCGAGTAGATGTTCCATCGCTATACGACTATTTTGTGCTGCTCTCATGTGGTCCAGTTAGCCAGGAGAGTTCGGTCTAATGTGGGTTTAAGACATGAAGATTTCCTTGGGCAGCATTTCGTAATGCAGGTCTGGTGGGTAAATTACCGAGTGGATATTGTTTAGAGTTGTGGTTCCGGTAATGATGGAAGTTAACAGGAAAGTGGGATCTGAAATGTATAGCGTACCATTAATTAGCAGTCCTTGACCTAGTAGCTCTATGCGCTGGACGCTGCCGAAATTTCCTCGCTCATAGCTGCTGTCAGTGACTACTGTCGGTTTTTAGTACTAAGTACAGACAGTATGACACTATTTTTGGAAAAATTCAATTTCACCTATAATTACCTGCCTGGGGCAGTTAGTTGCAGGCTTCCCGGAGCGAAACAGAGTCTATTCGCATGACTCAGGTGCACTGTGTAATCGCTTTGTGCGGCAAAGGGTGACTTGCCAGGTTCGGCACTGCCGTGACACCGCGGTGGAGAGTAATACTTCCTCAAATCCTTCATCATCTTAAATGACTTAATTAACGACATCCGTTATAAAGGATCTCCAACCTTAAAGTTACATGCCAAAGTCTGTCACATATATACTCACTCATTCTCACTTACTAATAACTTACGATCCATTTGTGTATCTACAAAACAACTGATATGAATTAGACATGCTACTGTTCTATTAATAGTTCTCTGACTTACTCCCTAAACGCAAATGTTCCCCGGGAACCTTTCTCATATAAATAGCACAACATAAATATAACCATGACACATTACTGATAAGTAATTACAAAAATTCAACTCGTGAGACCGCCTTATGGTCTTAAGGTGTATGGAGGTTTAGGAACTAGGATTGTCGATATTTTTAAAAAATCGGTAATCAGATATATCGATATTTAAGGGAACCTCATAAAAGGCTCTCGATACATCGAAAATGAACCGACATATCGACAAACAAAATATTGACGCTCTGGACCATAAACATATCGGCTGCACATCGTAAATGTATTGCTGGTTTTAGAGCTGTTTAGAGGTGTTATTATTACACTCCTGGAAATGGAAAAAAGAACACATTGACACCGGTGTGTCAGACCCACCATACTTGCTCCGGGCACTGCGAGAGGGCTGTACAAGCAATGATCACACGCACGGCACAGCGGACACACCAGGAACCGCGGTGTTGGCCGTCGAATGGCGCTAGCTGCGCAGCATTTGTGCACCGCCGCCGTCAGTGTCGGCCAGTTTGCCGTGGCATACGGAGCTCCATCGCAGTCTTTAACACTGGTAGCATGCCGCGACAGCGTGGACGTGAACCGTATGTGCAGTTGACGGACTTTGAGCGAGGGCGTATAGTGGGCATGCGGGAGGCCGGGTGGACGTACCGCCGAATTGCTCAACACGTGGGGCGTGAGGTCTCCACAGTACATCGATGTTGTCGCCAGTGGTCGGCGGAAGGTGCACGTGCCCGTCGACCTGGGACCGGACCGCAGCGACGCACGGATGCACGCCAAGACCGTAGGATCCTACGCAGTGCCGTAGGGGACCGCACCGCCACTTCCCAGCAAATTAGGGACACTGTTGCTCCTGGGGTATCGGCGAGGACCATTCGCAACCGTCTCCATGAAGCTGGGCTACGGTCCCGCACACCGTTAGGCCGTCTTCCGCTCACGCCCCAACATCGTGCAGCCCGCCTCCAGTGGTGTCGCGACAGGCGTGAATGGAGGGACGAATGGAGACGTGTCGTCTTCAGCGATGAGAGTCGCTTCTGCCTTGGTGCCAATGATGGTCGTATGCGTGTTTGGCGCCGTGCAGGTGAGCGCCACAATCAGGACTGCATACGACCGAGGCACACAGGGCCAACACCCGGCATCATGGTGTGGGGAGCGATCTCCTACACTGGCCGTACACCACTGGTGATCGTCGAGGGGACACTGAATAGTGCACGGTACATCCAAACCGTCATCGAACCCATCGTTCTACCATTCCTAGACCGGCAAGGGAACTTGCTGTTCCAACAGGACAGTGCACGTCCGCATGTATCCCGTGCCACCCAACGTGCTCTAGAAGGTGTAAGTCAACTACCCTGGCCAGCAAGATCTCCGGATCTGTCCCCCATTGAGCATGTTTGGGACTGGATGAAGCGTCGTCTCACGCGGTCTGCACGTCCAGCACGAATGCTGGTCCAACTGAGGCGCCAGGTGGAAATGGCATGGCAAGCCGTTCCACAGGACTACATCCAGCATCTCTACGATCGTCTCCATGGGAGAATAGCAGCCTGCATTGCTGCGAAAGGTGGATATACACTGTACTAGTGCCGACATTGTGCATGCTCTGTTGCCTGTGTCTATGTGCCTGTGGTTCTGTCAGTGTGATCATGTGATGTATCTGACCCCAGGAATGTGTCAATAAAGTTTCCCCTTCCTGGGACAATGAATTCACGGTGTTCTTATTTCAATTTCCAGGAGTGTAGATATCCTGTACATCAACAAGCTAGCAGCCCGCCCATCCCCACTAGAGCAAGAACAGAAAGGAAAACGAAGCACATTCACGCTTGGCAATAACCACTTTGCTAACAATGGTAACTGCATGTAAGTGGCCCAACGAAAAGTGTTCGTTGGTCCGGCGTTCGGTTTTCTCACATATCGGATTTGTCCAGAACACTTCATTCGACTTTCCTGTTTTTTCATAACTGCCGATGCCAGCGATCTAGGAGTTGTAGTGTCAAAATTTCATGGTGAAGTCGAACGCTGCAGTTTCTGTTGGTAGCACCAGACGCCGATTACGTCAGCACTTCCCCTCTCACGTCTCCGCCCACCCCAAAAACCAATCTTGTCATTTGGATTTTTGTTCATCATTTTCAGCAACTGTTTTTGAAGAATGCAGATGTAAAGAATTGGGTTAATTTGGAGGAGGAAACTAAACAGCAAGGTCATCGGTCTCATCGGATTAGGGAAGGATGGGGGAAGGAAGTCGGCTGTGCCCTTTCAAAGGAACCATACCGGCATTTGCCTGAAGCGATTTAGGGAAATCACGGAAAACCTAGACCAGGATGGCCGGACGCGGAATTGAACCGTCATCCCTCGAATGCGAGTCCAGTGTACTAACCACTGCGCCACCTCATTCGGTGGATGTAAAATAATAGCTCACCAGTGGCATTAAAAATTGTCTTCTAACGCAACTGGTGCGCTATTTATTCCCATCGCGAATCTTGTTATTCTATTCTCACCGTCACCCCCGGTGCAATCGGTCTTCTTCCTTCTGCCACATATACTTGCCTCACACAGTCAAAGAGGAAGATTGGGCGTTATGAAAGCTCCAAAAGTAGTAAGACTCCTTCACACTGTGAAACTAATGATATAAAATAAAAATATCAGCACTCGATATCGCTATTTCAATATCGATATATCGGTATATAGAGGAAAGAAATGTCGCTTATATAAATCGAGATATTTGGGAAAAATATCGAATTATATATATATATATATATATATATATATATATATATATATATATATATATATATGTATATATTATATTGGCAGCTCAGTTGGAACAATCTCAGGTACACTCTGCGTCCCTGGCTTGTTTCTGCCTTTCTTTCTTCTGCTTTCTTTATCCAGTTCCCTCCCCTGAAGGAAGGAGCTACCGACAATTGCAGCAGTGCTTCCAGTTCACCTTGAAATGGTCAGATTATACTCATATGGATAACTTTGGTCTGGGTGGGGAGTTTTATTTTAACATTAATTGGAGATATCGGGTCGACTACCTGACACAGCCCATGGTACTGCAAAATGAACTTCTTTGTTTTACTCTTTGGAATGTGAAGGTTAGATAGCGTAACTCACTGCCCGACGTGATACTTGAGTAATCCCACTCCTTTATTGTGAGTTTTTCCTGTGTTTCTAGAGCCTTTGTATTCATTTTTTCACCTGACGCCATAACCCTTTTAAACTTTCAATAAAGTGCCGAACAGAGGATACATCCTCCCCTGGAGAAATTTGACGTAAATCAAAAGGTGAGCAGATTTACACATTGTAAGAGGGCATCTCAATTATCGTGGTTACTATTAACGTAACAGCTTAGCATTTTCCTCAATGTCTTAGGCACTCTCTCTGTTGCATCATCCGATTGCGGGTGGAAGGCCCTAGTTCGTAACTTGTTAATGTGCAATAGTCGAGATAGCTGCTTAAACAATTCTGACATAAACTCATACGTTACTCTGTTATTGTTGCTTCTGGTCCGCCGAATTTCAATAGCCAATAGTTAACGGAAGCGTGAGCCACTGTGTCAGCCTGTTGGTTTGGAATGGCGATCACGGCGAAGTGACACGAAAAATGATCAGTTATGGTTAGTGTATTTCTTTTTCCCGCTGGTGTTCATGCAAAAGGGCCAAGGACGTTGAGGCCAAGGTTTATCTGCCTCAGGCAATCTTTGCAGTGGTAATGACTCAGCTAAACTCTTTGAGCTCAAAGGATGCAGTTCTTTACGCAACACTCAACATACTGTTTCCTCTGTGGCCACCTGTAATTTTCCACAATGCCGCTATCCATGGCTCGTCGTCTGCTGTGCACAGGAAAGATAGAATCATGGGCTTGCTTGAACTCTTTGTCCTGTAAACAGGCTAGCACAGCGACATGGCGGCCTCATCACGTTTGCTTGTAAAGCACTCCAACATCGCAGCTGAACTACTTATGTTTTGTGTGGCACTGACTATTAGGGTCGGCAGCCTGAGTTCTACACCGCTCTTCTGTACTTGTTCAGACGGATTCTATGGCATGTACTTTGCTGCTTAATCCCTCAGCATTACCGTGAGAGTTCCCTGGATGATGCATTACCTCAAAATCGAATTCGCTAAGCCCTAAGGCCCAGCAGGTTAGCCTCCTGGTCGAATCCTTTAATCCTAGAATCAATTTTAGTGGCGTGTGATCTGTTATGTCCTTAAAACGCCTCCCATACTGATAGCAGTGAAAATACGTGATACTAAAAATCAGCGCCAGCATTTCTTTTCCATAGCTGAACAGTGTTTTCCTGCTTTATTCAACTGAATGAAAGCACAGGCTATGGGGTGTTCCTCCCCATCCAACTCTTACCCCAGGACACGCCATACAACATTGTTGCTCGAATCACAGGACGAGATAAACTATTTTTGATAGTCTGGAAAAATGAGAACAGGAGTCGTGATTAGTAATTGCTTTAACCGTTGAAATGCTTCTTGATAATGAGGAGCCCAGTTAAATTTTACACCGTTTTGCACCAAATGTGTAAGGGGTTTTCCTATCTCTGGAAATTTTCAAATGTATTTTCTATAGAAATCCGCAGTCTCAGGATATGATTGTACCTGTTTTATCGTGTTAGGCATTGAAAAATCTTATACTGCTTGCATAAGCCGACGGTCAGTATATACCCCATCCTGGCCAATAATGTTGCCTAGCTAGCGGACCTCCTACAAAACAAAGTGACACTTTTTTAAGCTGGGGGTCACACGTGCTGCACGCAACAGTTCAAATGCTTCCCGCAGACTCACGGTGTGGCCCTGGATGTCCTTGGAATGCACTACTACGTCATCTAGATATGCTAGGCATTGCTTTGGTTTCAGGTCTTACTAGGTATTGCTTTGCAGCAGAACATATAAGTGTTTTTCCCACCTGAGGACTTCTTGGGCACAATTACCATTGGGGCTAGTAAAGTCTTCTATTATTCCATCCTGAAGCTGTTAGTCTATGAACTCCTCCACTACAGGCATCAAATAGAGCGGGACATAGTATGGTTTCTTGTATACTGGCAGCTCGTCCCCTTTTGGAATTCTATGTTGCACCAGAGGTGTATTTGGTAGGTGTCCAGGCGGGTTAAACAATCTTCAATTTTCTTCTAATAGCTTCTCCACATCTGCTCACTCACATCCTTTCAGATGCGACACTTTTCCCCTCAGTGGAATTAAATCGACAGACTGTCCCAGCTTTCGATATTCTGCATTAAAATCCCTTTCTAATTCGTTCCCTAAAACCGCTAAGTTATCTATTAGAGTCCCTCACCTCTAAGTTAGCTATCAGATTTCCTCACCTCATCTGAAACAAAATTGTCTATACTGACAGGCACTACTCGGCTACCAGCTAACTCTTGCGTATATTATGTCATACTACGTTGTACAAAACATTGTGCCTGATCCAGCACGCCGTTCTCTAACAGGGGCGCTAACACACACACACACACACACACACACACACACACACACACAGATAGAGTATTAACTGGCAGATCAGCTCCTACGTCCACCCAGACCAGCCCCCCTGTACCTTTCAGTATCGTATCCCGCGAGTCAAGTCTAAGAGACAATGTACGAAGTTTAACTGGCTTACCGGACATCTTGGCGGGTCTTTTGGGACATTTCGGCTCGATATGGAACAATGTCCCATCCAGTTGCATCTTGCGCGGCTGCAGATCGTGATATTTACTCGGGAACTCCAGACGCAGAATAACGTCGTAGCTAACACCCACGAAAGGCAGAACTTACACACATATTCGGCTTCCCATTCAGAAACCCAACAACGTGGAACCTAGACAATTCACATTTTTATCATTCACACCACTTAACCGACAGGGTGGTGGGTTCCGATTCAGTGCACTCAATGTACAGTCTTAGACATAAAAACTAACCGCCGGCCGGCCGCCACAGAGACTAAGTCCGAGTCGTTCACTTAAGGTGGCCAATAAAACTGACCGCCCCTGACAACGCTAAGTCCGGCCATCTGCACGATCTGGCAACACTGCTAGATGCATAAGTGTTGTCTGCTTCCAAGATGTCGTCGTGTTGGGTGAGCCTGTGGTCTAGTGCGCCGGCACGATAGCTCAGCGTGTTTGGTCAGAGGGTTACGTGCCCTCTGTAATAAAAAAAAAACTGAGTTAATCGATCAACAACGAACTTGAACGGATAGCTTTCGACGTCCGCCCTGAGCAGCTGCAACGAACATAAGTGAACAAAAATGAGATTTTTTAAAAAAAGTTGTAATCGTCGCGAATTCCAAACTTATTGTCGCGTGTTCACATCCAACTGTATCCTTTTTCTTTTTTTTTTTTTTTTTTTTTTTTTACCACATTTCAGCCCTCGTCTAAAGTTATGAGTCTGATTGAACATCGAAGATAATTTCGCTTCACATTCTACCCACCAGCAATAACAAGTAATTCCAGAAACAATTCCGCAGGACAGCTCGGGGATGCGTCGCGATCAGAACAGCTTACACTCGAGCGTTTCCTCGCCTGAAATCCGTCGCCGCCAGGGTGAGCGCGGCGCGACACTGTCAGTGTGTGTATCAACTGTCATTTTCGAATTTGAAGTTCTGGTTATCATCTTGCAGTTAAGCATTGGATTTTGCGTACTTGAAAATCATGAACTACGCTTAAACGTTGTAAAATTGAGTCGCAAGTGGAAAAAGGTGTAACATATGCAACACAATATTTACTTTTGGTATAACAGAGGGGTGAATGCAGAGGAGGCAGCTAGAAAGATTTGAACTGTGTGTGGAGCTAGTGCTTTCGGGAAAAATACGCCAGAAAAAAAAATACTTGTTTCAACAAAGATCGTTCTGGTATGAATGATTTTCCGCATTAAAGAAGTCTCGACTACTGATATATGTGATGGATTCCCATTTAACCGTCATGCGACATTTGCATTTAACAGGCAAAGTTCAGAAGTCTGTTGTAGGAGTACTGCATGCTCTAATTCGAAACAACAAAAATCAACGGAGTGACTATTATTTAACGTCATCAGGTCGCTCATTGACCATTCCTATGCAGTACTGTTACTGGTGACGAGTAATGATGCCTTTGTCGTTTACTTCCTAAGAAGAATTGAAAGGCTGAGCCCCACCAAAAGATGTAAACTCGAGCAAAGAGTTGTGTGAACATAATATTTTACATGTGATAGCTCCAAAAATTTTTTTTGGGCTACGAATTCTGCCCCAAGGGCTGTGTGCAACACAGCTGGAATTTGTTGCCAACAACTGAGACACCTTTCGGTCGCAATGTAATAAAATCGACCGACAAAACTACATCACATGTGCTACTGCATGACAAGGCACTCTGATGACTTGAGAAACAAAACTATCCAGGAGATTGATAGGAAAGTTATCTCTCAGGCACTTGTATTGAAAGTCCTCTCTCAAGCACTTGTCTCTCTCATTATATACTCGCAAAATTTTACCTTTCCCGCTCTTGATCGATCAACGGTCAAGGCAATTCATTTCTATACGAAAATTCTCTTCAAACTACACTGGTTTAGTGAGGTCGTTAGAACAAGCAGGTTTCTACAGGTGTAGAATTTATAAACTGCTTTAGCTTTGTCGGATTGTTTTAGATATCGTGAAATAAAATCTTGCTGCTGATTAATTCCTCTTTAATGATTACTATCGCGTTCAGTAAACTAATGGAAAACGCAGTTAAAATATTCACTGTACTAATACAAATTAAGTTCGGCTTACAACAGAAACACCACGACGGCAGTCTATCTTAGTAAAGCGTAAAGTATCGGTAAGACGATTGAGCCTATTTTAACACGAATTAGTAGGTTAGTAGCGACTTTTGACTTCGAAAATGTCAGTATTTACTTCATTTCCTGTATCATTCGAGTGCATTATGAAAATGTGGCAGCTCATAGATAAAATTATGTATTCACGACAACAACAAATATGTCGGAAGAAAACAAAAGTGGCATTATGAATTTTGCAGTACCATTAGGATTTCGCTCTGACACTAAGGGGTACTAAAAGTAGCAAGACGAATTTTGTTCGAGCGTTTCTTACGATTCCCTTATTGAGTTTGTCTCTGTCTGTTTGTAGTTCTGCAAAAAAATTAAAACTTTTGTTTTCAGTGAGTGTCGAAAGGCAAACAAAGGTAATGGACAGCTGAGAGGCAAGCACGTTACCTAGGAGCCAGCGAATAGGTGCGGTGTACTTGATTTACTTATTGCCACAGCAGGCGCTATGGCAGATCAATCGCAACGTAAGAGACGATAGTAGTTGTATTTCCCGTGTGCAACGACTTTCGTTGACTCAAAAGGATTACCTGATATCCTTATGTCACATGTGAAGAGAAAATCACTCACATTATTCAATTGAAATGACACGATAATATCAAGTGAATTTAGCTGGATAGTTTTGTGCCATCAAGGAAGTAACTAACCGATCTCACAGTTGCCAAACATATTCTGCGCTGTTGCCAAGTTTCAGCTATACTTCCAGGAATTATACCAGGTGATGTGTTCTGTCAGTGACCTCGGAAGTGACTATAGCTGCGTCTCAAAGTTGCGGGTGGCAAGGGCCGCAAGATCCTCATTATATGTCAATGAGTCTTATTCGCATTTCTGTAACTAGTTATAGGGGCTAGAGAGTAATTACTTGTAATACATCGATGCACTGAGTGCAAACTAAATGTCATAAATTAATAATTGCTACAATTATTGGTGTTTTACGTTCTTAATCGGATCGAAAGCTTGAAAGCGTATTTACCAGACGCGATTCACAATTTTGGAGCTTCTCCAGTGGTTGAGTTGGTAACGTATCTTTGCTGTACAATATTGTTATTGAGATCACTGTCATTGGAACATCCGCCAGAAGACAGGCATGGCCTGGCTTCTTGTTGTCATCTTTGCTGATAGATATTCTGCCTTTGCTCGAAACGTGAAGACTTAAGGTGAATTCGAGTATTCCATATGGCGAAAATCTAATGTTTCTATTCTTCCAGCTCTAACATTCCAAAAACCGTTACAATAAGCGGCAGAAAAGCGCCTGTGAACCAACAATTAATAATGCATTCATAATTAGTGGAATCTGACAAATTCCATCTGTCAACTGATAATGGTGAAAAACTACTTTTTTCATCTTCACAGCACCGCAGTATGAACTCAATGGTCTCGTAGGATTCCTATACTTAATTTCGATGTAATCGTTTTCAATGACAGTAGGGGAGGAGCAAAACCATCTGTCTTGAAACATACTTTTCCAGCGGGATTTGAATCTTTGGCTACAGTTGCAGTAGCACGTTCAGTAAGGTATCAAGAATGTGAGCAATGACTCACTGCTGTAGTATAGGCTAGGGCAGAAAGAAGCAGGTTTCCGACAAAGTAGACGATGAGGGACACTGTCGCTGTCACTTATTAAACAGGAATTGTTCAGAAAATTACAACTATATCTAGTGAAATGAGTAGGTTGATGCAGCTCCAGTGCGGCACCATCACCGAGTTGCCAAACATTTTCCGAATAGCACTTAAGATAAAAATGTGTGTGTGTGTGTGTGTGTGTGTGTGTGTGTTAGAAGGAATAGGCACCACATATATATCCATAGACAGGGTGTTTCAGGAGGAATGGCTCTGAGCACTATGGGACTTAACTTCTAAGGTCATCAGTCAAATGGTTCAAATGTCTCTGAGCACTATGGGACTCAACTGCTGTGGTCATAAGTCCCCTAGAACTTAGAACTACTTAAACCTAACTAACCTAAGGACAGCACACAACACCCAGCCATCACGAGGCAGAGAAAATCCCTAACCCCGCCGGGAATCGAACCCGGGTGTGGGAAGCGAGAACGCTACCGCACGACCACGAGATGCGGGCGGTCATCAGTCCCCTGGAACTTAGAACTACTTAAACCTAACTAAGCTAAAGACATCACACACATCCATGCCCGAGGCAGGATTCGAACCTGAAACCGTAGCGGTCGTGCGGTTCCAGACTGTAGCGCCTAGAACCGCTCGGCCACCCCGGCCGGCTCAGGAGGAATAGTAGATATTTTAGCAGGTGGAAGTACAGACGAATTTCATAAAAAAATTCCATATAAATTCGTCCACTTTTGATTGAGTACAGAGATACAGCTGTTAGTACTTAAACCTAACAAACTCAAAGCAAAGGCAAATGAGGACGTTCAAAGCTGATTTTCAAAAATTCCCCCACCAACTTCAATGCACATTTGACTTCTCTTGATAACACCACGTGTAGCTCTTCTGAGGTCGTCTCTGCGTTCTTTTATGAGGGCTGCACTATTCATAATCCGAACGTCAAATCGGCTCTTAGGTTTTCTTTTTGTTTGTAGACTTCGCCTTTAACCATCTCCGCTGGCAAAAATCCAAAGAGATAAGGTCCGGGGACCTTGGTGGCCAAGAAAAGTGCCCATATCTACTGATCCATCTTCCGGGAAATGTTAGGTTTGGATGATGTGTCACCTGACGACTAGAATGTGCGGGAGCCCTGTCATGCTGGAGGAACATACGCATTCTTGTAGCCAAAGGAACCTCTTCCGATAACGCTGGAAGATAATTTTTGAGGAAGTGTAGACAACTGGGTCCTGTAAGAACCAAGGACCAACATATGAAACGAAAATGCATTGAATCCAGCTACATGTACTCAATAAAAATTGGACACGTGTTATACGGCATTTTTTCTGCAATTTGCCTATACTACCATCTCCTACAATATTTATCATTCCTCCTGAAACATGCTGTATAATTACTCAGGTGTCGACGAGTCATCGAAAGTTTTCAGTGCTAGATGCGCGTCATCGTCCGAAGCCTCGCGGGATTACAGTGTCGCCGCGAGCGAGTGGAAGTTAGATTAAGTAGTGTGTAAAGTTACGGACCGATGACCTAAACAGCTTGGTCCCATAAGATCTTACCACAAATTTACAAAATTTTAAATCCAAAATACTGCATCTCGGTTCTTACAATAGTGCAATAGGTGCGCACTGGCTAGATGTAACTGAAGAGAGACTCCATCTCGGATTGTGGTTAAGGGCGAATCCCAAGTGCATGGCTGCGAACAATTGGGAGCGGAAACTAAATGTTATCAGAGCCTTGTTGAAGGACTATGACATTCGATCGTTAGACTGACAGCAGAAAGTTCAGTTTATAAATATATACATACATACTTAGCAAAATGTATCATGTCGCAGCAGTCTTAGCGCTACAGCAGGTCACTGCAGCGTGTTGGTATGTGTGGAAACAAAATATCTTCAAAGTATCCTTCCACACGGCGACTTTGCAGAAGCAAAACAGAGAACTTGGAATTAAATACGTTAAATCTAGATGTGACTCACTGTTTCTAACTTGTGCTTTTAATCTAATACACTGTAATGGTTCTTTATTTACGTGGCCACTACGGCACTCCAACCCCAGTTCTCGATTCCAGTAATATCGTACTACTTTTCTGCGAAGTAACAGACATATTTTTGTGACAATATTCACGTTTGGTTTTATTAATGTATAGGTACTCCGACGTATCGATATATTACAGTGATATGGTTCTTGTGTGTATTCATTTCTGTAAGACTGTCATAATCTTTGACTTACTTGTAACCGTTTTGGCGCGAATGCGCACAGAACAGTCTTTGTTTCACTTTGCGGAAGTTGTTATTTCGCTTTATAAAAGAACAGTCAAGTCTTCTGTTTGGTTAAAGTGGAAATTAAATATATGAAGATTGATACAAAACTGTTTTCTTGATGATGTGACAATTAAGAAAAAGTATAAGTGAATTTACAAAAAGTTTAATAAAAATGTGGATCGTGAACACCAAGTCAAAAATTATTTCTACCATACCATTGTTCTGATCTGGGATTGTTTGATCATTAAGAACTTCCTGAAAAACGCATTGGTTTGGTCTTCAAATATTGCTAAAATACGGATCTGGACCTTCTAGCAGTCAAAGTGAAATCACCCTAGAACCAACATGATGAGCCATAACAGCTTCGACGAAATCTACGTGGGAATCCATTCAAGATAAGTGCCAAAATTAATGACTTTTTTACAGTGACTTCATTATTTCCATTCTGACAATACCATCCACAGTCAATAACTTTGTTGTTGCCCAATAAAGCGAACATATGCTGCGTGAGCAACATTATTAATCTGATTTCTAACCTACTTTGCAAGTGGTGGTATTGTTAGAATATGCATCACGAAACCTCTGTTCCTCTCGTTAGATCCTGGGGCTAGGAACGCTCCTGTTAATGTAGCACATATAGATGCCAGCCTAGGTTACATCAGAAAGTACTATGTCGATTGGAGCTATACTTGACTTCCACCAGCACAAACCAACACCAAAACCGTCTATGATTATTGTAAGTAGGCTGTTTAGGTTTTCTTAGCGCTCTGTATGAAAATCACTGGCTGTGCTGTGTGCAGTCTGTGGCTGCTTTGCATTGTTGTAATACTCGCCATTGTAGCGTTGGGCAGCTGGATGTTAACAGCGCGTAGCGTTGCGCAGTTGGAGGTGAGCCGCCAGCAGTGGTGGATGTGGGGAGAGAGATGGCGGAGTTTTGAAATTTGTAAGACTGGATGTCATGAACTGCTATGTATATTATGATTTTTCAACACTATTAAGGTAGGTACATTGTTTGTTCTCTGTTAAAATCTTTCATTTGCTAACTATGCCTATCAGTAGTTAGTGCCTTCCGTAGTTTGAATCTTTTATTTAGCTGGCAGTAGTGGCGCTCGCTGTATTGCAGTAGTTCGAGTAACGAAGATTTTTGTGAGGTAACTGATTTGTGAAAGGTATAGGTCAATGTTAGTCAGGGCCATTCTTTTTTAGGGATTATTGAAAGTCAGATTGCGTTGCGCTAAAAATATTGGGTGTCAGTTAAAGCACAGTCATGTATAATTGTTCAAAGGGGACGTTTAATATGTCGACCCTTAGACGAGGATACCTCACTGGAATCTTCTGATTTTTTCTTGTAGTTTCTGTAATTAGTGTAGGTTTTGTTTATTGCTAGAGCGCAGTTTTTCATTCTTGTACAGTAAAACAGTTGTGGCATGCATGTAGATTTGCAGCAAGTATTTCGCAGCTGCGCTTGCAATTAACGAGATATTATTTTCAGTGCTATGTTAATGTGTTCTCTTATTTTTGCTCTTCAAATTTTGCTTTTCTGTGTTATCGTGTGAAATATTGTGACAATAATGGCGTGTGAAAAACGTAATACTAGGCTCCAAAGTAAACTGAGAAATGACAGTGAAGACGAAAGCAGTGTGTTAGCGCCACCGATTAATGAATTAACTAATGTTCAAAGTAGTAATTTGGTAACTGTGCATAGGGAAATGGAGCTGGCTGCAAACAGTGGTGTAGGCAGTGAAACAATTAGTGAACAGGGAAGCATTATCGATCGATCGGTCGGCAACAGCTTGCCTCAGGAATCCGAAATGACAGGACACAATCTTGCAAATACTGTAGATTCAGGTTTTGGGTCCTCACCGTTTTCTCAAATAAGTCAAGACACATTTTCTGCTTGTCAAAATGTGAATGTTGCTGGTGCAAATTCACTGCCGAAAAGCACTGATGAACCTGTTTCAGACACCAGTGCATTGTTATTACAATTAATACAACAAATGGGACAAACACAGCAAAAGCTTCAAAAGTTAGACACAATGGAACAACACCAGAGACAAACACAGCAACAGTTAGACGCAATGGAACAAAATCTTCACACCACGCTTGAACAAACACGTGAAGATTTAACTACTGAGTTACATAAAATAGATTCGAAATGTCAAAAAGTCTGTAATGACGTAAAAACACAAATTTGTATTTCCAACCTATTTTTTCGCATCATGAAAATGCATTACAGAATCATGAAGCAGCCATAAAAGAACTGCAAACTATTGTGCATGAAAATCATGAGACCTTGCAAGCTAAAACTGACTCAGTTGCATCTACCGATTCGGTTACGCAACTTGCAAAAACTCAGGAAAACTTAAAGGACACAGTAGAAAGACACATGGAGGATATTAGTTCATTATCAGAGAAAGTAGTTGAACTTTCGGATCAGCTAAATAATTTATCTACGATGGTAGATGATAATCTGAATGACACAAAACCGGTAGTCTTTAATGACACAGAAGAAAGTGAACAAATTAGGAAATTCAAACAAAATCAGAATCAAATTAATATGCAACACCAAAGAGAAATCCGGGAAGTACAAGATCAGCTGACACAGGTAATACAAGAATTACGTATTTCAGAGGCCACTCGCGCTCCAATACGGGAAGAGGGACATAAAAATACGGAACAGCCACAAAATAATAACTCAGGGCACTTCGGAAATTATGAAAGAAATTGGCAAGGTACACCGAATTTTGAGATGGAACCGCCGAAACGACGTAACAATGACCGACATGCGACTCGCCGACATGATGATTTTGATATAAGCTGTTCATTACTACACGTAAATTCAAAACATTTAAGAATTCTGGCAACGACATTCATCCACAAGCATGGCTCCATCAATTCTCTCATTGTTTTCCTCCCAACTGGTCATTAGAGCACAGATTAGAATTTATGTGTGGCTATTTAGAGAATGAAACAGCTGTAAGAATGCGATCGGTCATTCACGATTGCCACAGTGAAGGAGAATTTTACCATGCCTTCCTCTCAGCATATTGGTCTCAAGCTACACAAGACCGAGTAAAACATAGCATCATAATGGAGAAACATTTCGAACAATCTGAATTCTCCAGTCTTGTGAAATATTTTGAAGACATGTTGCATAAGAATCAGTACCTGTCAAACCCATACAGCCCCTCAGAACTCATCCATATTTGCTTAATCAAATTACCTGAACATTTACGACATATTATTTTGGCAGGACGTTGCAAAGATAACATTGAAGCTTTTCAGGGACTGTTACAAGAATTGGAAATTGACACTGACAATCGCAGAACGCGAAAACAGGAACACAACAATTACAGGTCACATCCGTCGCAATTCCGTGATGAAAGAAATAATAACTGGACACGACAAGGCTATTCTCACAACACAAATCGTGACCAAAACAGACACCACCCATATGACAACCGTTGGCAGAGTAGTAATAATTACAGGGAAAGATCACCTCTCCACGGTAATGACTATCACAGAGACAATCAGAGAAACAGAGAATATGGGAACAAAAACAATTATTATCAAGGGAGACAGTATAAATTCAGACGCAACAGTTCAGCGCCCAGTTACAATTCTGGGAGAAATTCTCCAGCACATGACCGACAAACAAGAAACTATGTAAACTACCGACAAAACGACAGACCTGAATTCCATCAGAACTGGCGGGATTCAAACAGAGCAGGGCACTCTCGACAAGGTGAATTTGTAGAAGTTAGGTCTCCTAATCCCAATAACGACGCACGCCAACAAAGAGACAGACAATGACTCACACGGCAGCCACGTGCGCCGGCTGGCTCAGAGAAAAATTACATAGACGCTAACCTTGAGAAAAATTTTAGCATTCTTTACCGATGTAACATATACCACATGATAATTCCACTGAAGCTGAAACTCTGCGCACTAGGAAGAGTAAAGGTTTACACCACATTTCACATGTAAAACCGTTTATTGAAAGATAATCTGCTTTTTAACTTAGTCTTTGCCATAAAACTTTTCACTTCACGCTACTAGTACAATTTGTCACACTGAGAAACTGTTAACATGCAACAATGTTTTGAAGTTAACTATCCACCCTGGAACCTAGGGAACATTTTTAAACAGAAATTACGAATGCATTGTTATTGTGAACAGACGACACAGTGTTATTGTGTGTGTACATTCCTGCTTGTTAGTTGCACAATTACGTAACGACTATAAGGCTTACATACTTAGAACATATACCAGTACTGCTAATGAGATTTTAATGCAACATTTTGGTTTACTTGAAAATAAATTCTGGATTTAAAGTACTTTCAGTGAGATACCAGATGACACAGCGGTTAGTTTATGTGACAGCTACACGATTTTATCATGACGCTACTAATGAGTGACATTTTACAATGTTGCTTTTTCAGTGTTTCTGTTTTATATCTGCACAGTTTTTCTGTATTATTCTGGAAAGTAAAACATGTTTTAGTAGTAACTTTTGTGGTATAGCTACAAAGAGACTGCCTTTTCCGTAGCACAACAATACGTTACAGCACAGTACTTTCTTCATCATGGCAATAAGCGTAATAACTAAGATATCTATACGCAAAGCATTTCACTTTTGTTTATCATGAGGTAAGTACATTGACTTCTGCAGAACTTAGCTTTCGGAGGACGATAACTACGACACTTCCACACATATTATCTTACAAGAAGACGCACAGTTTAGCGCTACAGTACACGTATTTTAGTGATTAATTTTATATTTAAAACATTTATTTTTAAAGGTTTTTGAATTACAAAGAAAGTTTTCTGTGATACATTTCATTCCATTGCAATAATCTGTAACACCTGAGGGTATAATTACACTAATCCTCAGGGGGGTACACGCTTACTTTGCGTACCATGTGTGTGGCAAGCACAAGGAGCGCTAGCTAATATGGTATTTGCTTATACAACTTTACACATCGGTACCATATTTCTCTAACACAAATTACACAGCTACCTGATCATTTAACTGAGAGAGACAAACATTTATTTTACTACATCAGTGACAGATGTTTACGTAATTACACCGTTGGATAACTTCACACTTACGAAATTGCATTTTGTCTGTACTTTGTGAACTGTTCATATTTTTTGGAACCATTGTGATACTATGAGAGCTTAGAATGATGTATTTGGTATGGGGTCATGATTTTTCAAGTACATTGGAGGTAGATGACACTATTGAAATGAGCAGAGAATTATTTTTATTTTTTAACATTATTGCAGAAAGCTACAACGTTTTTGAGATTTGGCTGAGGTTTTATGATGTTATGATGACGATGTGTATTACGCTGTTGCGGTATGTTTATGATCAATAAGCTGATGCTATATGAGGAATTTGATTATGCTACGTATTTATTATGATGAAATATTGAAGAAGTGTCGACGAATATGTATATGTGTAATAAGGTAAGGAATAGTGAGTAGTGGTTAGGGACTCTGACTTGTGAAAAAGTATGTTGGAAACCAAGAATCGTACTTCAAGAGTTCTGAAATGTGTGTAAATGCGCGAATGTATCACAATGCCGATGAAAACTTTTTGAACACTGTTATATTCATAGAATTTTGTTTCTACACATTTGTAACGCAAATTCTCAGCCTGTGAAATTTTTTTATATGAGACTGCCACAGTAGCGGAAACTGCTGTCGTAAATATTTCGATAAGAAAGTTAAGTGACCACCTGCATGTAATGTGTCGTGGGCACCCAACTGCGCGACCGTCGCCTGGAAAAAAAAGCCATTAGTGTGTGCCTTTCAGAGGCACAGGTGGAAAAAAAAGGCCATTATCCTCGCTATTGACATTTCTTTGCAGAAAGCATTGCAAATACGACACGCTCATTACTTGGAAACATGATTACTCGTACTTTGTGCTACTTACTGAAATGCTTATGAATTGATGGGAAATATTCGTACATCTGCACACCTGATTATGACAAGTGTCTTTCTACGAGAATTTCTACTGACTTATGAAATGCCACATAGCTGTTGAATGATATTTTTATGCTTTGGTTTACGTAATTGCTTATTTCATTTGATATCTGGTTTCCAGCTGTCTTGCAGCATTGGTTTCATAAAATAAAATTAAATGCATTTGCTAATGTGAACACTTTCTGTCAACAGATCTATTAAATAATTATTTTATGATCCACATTCTTCGAAAAAGGAGCTCTTGGAATGGAAAGAACAATAAGAAGGGACTAATAACAGTAACTGCATATATAATTTTCTTTCCAAGTACTTGGTAATTTTTTGTAGAATTACTTTTTGTGGTGCACCACTTTAATTACTTAGACATTACGATGTAAATATACATATCCCTTGTCTGCATTGTTGTCTTTAGTGTAATATTTTTTTCTGCTTGAGCTATGTTATGTTTAGATATAAGTTATTGCATTTGCTGCTGCTGTTTCCCAGGCATAGTGCTACTAAATTTCACTTTACATTACTCTGTTAAGCCAGTTTTACTACGAATTTATTTTTCTTGTTTGCTGCGCATTGCCTTATATTAGTTGTAATATTGCATTTGCTTTGCTAATTTATGCTGCTTGCTTTGCCATTTGTATTTTTTATCATTGCTGTTTGTGTTAATTGTTTTGCGCTGCTGCATTGCCTCGTTCCTTAGTTTAGCATCTGAGCTCAGTAGATTTAAGTTAGCTTAAGATGGGGTAGGCTATATGAGAGAATGAGTTGTGATGAATTGGAAGAAATGCATTGAGAATCTATAAGAAAATGGTTTGGCCAAAAAAGTAGTTTGAAAGAGGATATGAGCAAAAAAGTAGGGTTTAGGGACAACAGGTTTAGGTAGGATTTTCATGGAAATAAATGATGGGGTAAGATAATGGAAAATAAATAATGAGGTAAGAAATATGTGAACATATAAATACAGAAAGCATGCTTGGATAGGATTTTTTTGGTGGAAACAAATGTTGAAATAAGGCGAAAGATTTATGGAATGAAGTTTTGGGTTGGACTGCAGTACCGAATGTTACACTGAAAACAAACCCTGTCCTGTATTTTTGTGTTACTACACTATGCGAATTTGTGTTTTTCCTGTCTGTATGTGTTTAGCTAATAAGATTTATGTTGTAGAATTTTTCTGGTAATATGTTATTTACCTTGCAAAGATGTTTGGACATTATTTATTCTGTATTGTTTTAATGCTCATGTGTGAAGTTGATGTTTCAAAAGTTATTCTGATCTTCTATGTATGTACTTATGTCATAATTCCTGTAACACTGATATATATGTTATTTCGATTCTTTTGTAAAGCCTGTATTACTACAAATTTTATCTGTATTGTTATGTTCTTTAATGATGTATTTTGTACCTTTGTAATTGTATTCTTATGTTATAAAATTGTAATTGACACCAGTTCATCAAATTAAGTAACTTGTAAATTCCATTTCACTGCACACGTTTCTGTTGGTCAAAGTATATGGACAATATGTGAGAAGTAGGGACTGTTAGTGTTTGCACGTGTGTTAATAATTCAGCAAGGGACTGGATAACAGCATTGCTGGTTCTAAGGATAATTCCAAAAACTTTGTGAGTGCACAAGGGGTGGTTGATGGACTTGCAATATTCTCCGCAAGACTCTTCGATGGTGATTGTGCACCTGCACAGTCGCAACAGATGCCTGCTGGCCATCTCTACAAGGACTGCAGTGGGTCTGCACCTTTGATGACCCACCAATACCATTATTTCTACAAGGACTGCAATGGGTCTGCACCTCTGGTGGCCCACCAATACCATACTCTCTACCAGGACTACAGTGGGTCTACTCTCTGATGACCTACCTACCAATATTCTTCAAAACGTCGAATGACTCTGCTGTGGGTTTGCTCTGTTGTGGCCCATTACCTGTCAGCATGTCAAGAGTCAGCACTGTCTTTCCGTTGGAAGGACAACACTACTTCTTCAAGACTGCATGGAAATCCACTACTTCCGTGTGCATTCTCTTTTACTGCTCAGACTTTTAGAAAAACACTGCTATTTTACTGTGATGAACGATCAGGACTGTCTTTATAGACTGTTAGAAAATATTAGCTTTTGACCAACATTGTATCAATAAGTGTGTACCTTTGATTTCTTTGTTATTGTAATTATGAAAAATTTTATCAAATCATTATTGGCCACTGCCCAAAACAATTTGTAAAATTTTTTGTTGGGAGCATGGGGGCTATGTAAGTAGGCTGTTTAGGTTTTCTTATTGGTAACGCCACGTAGCGCTCTGTATGAAAATCACTGGCTGTGCTGTGTGCAGTCTGTGGCTGCTTTGCATTGTTGTAATACTCGCCATTGTAGCGTTGGGCAGCTGGATGTTAACAGCGCGTAGCATTGCGCAGTTGGAGGTGAGCCGCCAGCAGTGGTGGATGTGGGGAGAGAGATGGCGGAGTTTTGAAATTTGTAAGACTGGATGTCATGAACTGCTATGTATATTATGATTTTTCAACACTATTAAGGTAAATACATTGTTTGTTCTCTGTTAAAATCTTTCATTTGCTAACTATGCCTATCAGTAGTTAGTGCCTTCCGTAGTTTGAATCTTTTATTTAGCTGGCAGTAGTGGCGCTCGCTGTATTGCAGTAGTTCGAGTAACGAAGATTTTTGTGAGGTAACTGATTTGTGAAAGGTATAGGTTAATGTTAGTCAGGGCCACTCTTTTGTAGGGATTATTGAAAGTCAGATTGCGTTGCGCTAAAAATATTGGGTGTCAGTTGAAGCACAGTCATGTATAATTGTTCAAAGGGGACGTTTCATTATATTACCAGACATCGTCTTCAAAACCCAATTCAGGTAAATTAACCTACTAAAAACTGGATGGACGTCTGGAAAAATATCAACAACAAAATACTACCAACTAGAGTCAGTGCCGCATGGGACGACGTTGTAAACGAAACCATACCCACCGCGGAACGATTCTACATCTACATGGTTACTCTGCAATTCACGCTTAAGTGCCTGGCAGAGGGTTTTTTCTGCCAATAGAGCGCAGTCTTTGTTTCGCCTTCCCCACAACATTATCTATGTGGTCTTTCCAATTTAAATTGCTCGTAATTGCAATTCCTAGGTATTTAGTCGAATTGACAGCCCTTAGATTTGTGCGATTTATCGTATACCCAAAATTTATCGGATTTCTTTTAGTACCCATGTGGATGACCTGGTACTTTTCTTTGTTTAATGCTAATTGCCACTTTTCGCACCATACAGAAATTCTCTCTAAATCATTATGTAATTGGAATTGATCCTCCTATGATTTTACTAGACGGTAAATTACAGCGTCATCTGCAAACATTCTAAAGGGGCTGCTCAGATTATCACCTAGATCACTTATATAAATCATGAACAGCAGAGGGCCTATGACACTACCTTGCGGAAAGCCAGATATCACTTCTGTTCTACTCAATGATTTACCATCTATCACTACGAACTGTGACCTCTCTGAGAGGTCAAATTGAGACCATCTCCATACTGCGACAAATGTCGGCTTGTAGAAACTGTGGCGCACATGTTCTTATGTGAAAATAGAATCAGAATTTGGAAATGGACTAGGAAGAAATTAGCACTTATCAACAGAACCGCAGAAAGTCATATACCGATAACTGAAGCTTCACAACCCGACTGGAAATGTTACCCGTCCGCAAAGAATAACAGTTATTCGTGGCTTCTGGGACAGTTTGTGTTTTACGTGTTAACAAACAAAACTTCGAACTTACAAGAGTACATGGTTTCTATTGCAGAAGAACGTTTTAAGTTGAAGAAGAATTACAAGTATAGGGAATGGTTTCGAAATTTTTTTATCTGTTGCTTTACGTGGGCTACAAGGAGGCGGACAGTTTTATTGGTTAGAAGCAGAATACTATTCTTTCATTTTTTATTCCTGGACTCTTATGTTGGTTTAAAAATCAGAACTGTTCTAATTTGGCAAAACTCCTCCGACTACGAAATTTCTTTGATTTGTTGAAAAATATGTGGCTTCATTACAGCTCTCATACGCATCCAGTGCGTAATAACTTAAATTGTGAATATTTTTCTGAATGAATGTTTGTTATGTATTTTTCCGTCACCCTTTTGCCTGTTATGAGTTGTGTTCTACAAGGAACGCACGCCATTGGAAGCGGCAACCTGTAATTTATTTTACCTTAATTATTACTTCAATTTTGTTCTACAGTTTAAGGCATATATGGGAACAAATATGGAACACATGGGAATAATGCAGCTACTCAGTGACAGGTATGGGGGAGGCATTGTGGCCCCTCGGGTCTTCGACCTCTGCCCTCTTTGCCTCCGCCTGCCTGGTGCTGAAAGTCTTCTCACACTTAAAAAAAAAAAAAAAATAGTGCAGTGGTCATCACGTCTGCCTAGTAAGCAGGAGGTCCAGGTTTGAAGTCTGGTCGGTCATAAATTTTCATCTGCCATCGTTGCTGTATTTCAACGCGCTGTGACAGTATGGACGTTGGTCCTCCGATATTTAAGATGCAATTTTTTTTGAGGCAATAGAGCTGATTTGCGAACATTTGTCTTGCCTTCAATGTAACGGGACTTCAACGGCATCCAACCCTTAGTCATTGCTTTGTGACGGCGCTAACCCATGTCATATATATGCCAATCAGATTGTAGCGCATATTTAGTCAAATAACGAATGGTGAGTATAGAAGTATTTATGAACAGTAGAAGCAGGATTGCAGCGAACTGATCACTTAACCAAGTGCAACATAGAATACCTGTGTAATGAGTCATTCCAGCTGCTTAGCTGGGGGTAATATTTGTTCAGCAATTCACTGCAGAATTAATGTAAGACCCGCACGATGATCTTGGTTCAAATGGATCTGAGCACTATGGGACTTAACTTCTGAGCTCATCAGTCCCCTAGAACTTAGAACCGCTTAAACCTAACTAAGCTAAGGACATCACACACATCCATGCCCAAGGCAGGATTCGAACCTGCGACCGTAGCAGGTCGCGCGGTTCCAGACTGCAGCGCCTAGAACCGCTCGGCCACCTAGGCCGGCCACGATGATATCTGTAATCATACTGTATCATTGGCAGCTCGCGAATGGAGTACTGTGTTCGTTAAATCGGATTACTTAAGCTGATGCCAAATAAAGAGAAGGGACGACGCCACAACACTATCTTTACTTAAGTAGGTAGACAGCGCTGAATTATGTGCGCCACCATTAACGTTACTGTAAGCAGTTTGACAGCATAACACCACCACATCCACTGACAACCTGTACCATTATCATCACACAGTTGTAACTCGCAGCGATAACAAGTTGCTGATGTTTGTCAAGAATAGCAGAAAGCACCTCATGAATGTGAAGTTCCATTTGCATTAGGCCTAGGACGGAGAGAATCCTAAATAACAGTAATAGGTTAACCATCGAAGAGAAGAGTCCACGTATTATCTCAAGCTCTTGCAGTTTGATATTAATGCAGTTCCCGATGGTTTCACACAAACGGGTTCTTTTGGCTGTCGGAATACTCATATGGGAATTATCAAATTGTAATTGCTAGAACGCTCAACTACCTTAATAGCACCTCATTCTGGATTGAATACGACTCAGAAAGCGGCGTTAATTTGACGTTTCCGTCATCTCCTGACGTCTTACTGTATGAAGTCTGAAGTGCACTCACAGTTGTGTTGCCTGCCGCATGGATTCTGTTAAGTGTTGTGGCAGCTGCAGGTCACTGCTGAATACAGACACGTGCAAATATCCTCACTGCTCTAGGGGAACTCGTCTTTGTTGCATTTTTTCCATACCGTAATTAGCATAATAACACAAGGCTTATTTTGCTGAAGAACTTGATGCCCGCAAGTCCTTAAATAAGAATCTTCTACCGGTAGTAATGCATGAAAGGAAACAGACTGTTGGACAAAAGAAGGGACAGCTCCCTGCTTTTTGCGTTTTCGATAGCGCCTACGATAAGAATCTGGTGTCATATTATGCTTCAGAACCCTAAACTGTTTATTTTTTTACATCATACTAAAACAAAAGCTATGATATGAGAAGAAGAAATGATTTATATGCTTCTCAGGAACTTTACTTTTTAGTGTTTATTTTCTCACTTCATACTAAAACAAGGGCGTTGATATGAGAAGAGAAATGAAATATACGCTCCCAAGACATAATATTTCCTTGTGTGCTGAAGAAACTGCAGAAAGGTGGGAATTTAAGGAGATGGGACCTGGATAAACTGACTAAACCAGAGGTTGTACAGAGTTTCAGGGAGAGCATAAGGGAACGATTGACAGAAATGGGGGAAAGAAATACAGTAGAAGAAGAATGGGTAGCTCTGAGGGATGAAGTAGTGAAGGCAGCAGAGCATCAAGTAGGTAAAAAGACGAGGACTAGTAGAAATCCTTGGGTAACAGAAGAAATATTGAATTTAATTGATGAAAGGAGAAAATATAAAAATGCAGTAAATGAAGCAGGCAAAAAGGAATACAAACGTCTCAAAAATGAGATCGACAGGAAGTGTAAAATGGCTAAGCAGGGATGGCTAGAGGACAAACGTAAGGATGTAGAGGCTTATCTCACTAGGGGTAAGATAGATACTGCCTACAGGAAAATTAAAGAGGCCTTTGGAGAAAAGAGAGCCACTTGTATGAATATCAAGAGCTCAGATGGAAACCCAGTTCTAAGCAAAGAAGGGAAAGCAGAAAGGTGGAAGGAGTATATAGAGGGTCTATACAAGGGCGATGTACATGAGGACAATATTATGGAAATGGAAGAGGATGTAGATGAAGATGACAGAGCACTGAAAGACCTGAGTCGAAACAAGGCCCCAGGAGTAGACAACATTCCGTTAGAACTACTGACGGCCTTGGGAGAGCCAGTCCTGACAAAACTCTACCATCTGGTGAGCAAGATGTATGAGACAGGCGAAATACCCTCAGACTTCAAGAAGAATACAGTAATTCCAATTCCAAAGAAAGCAGGTGTTGACAGATGTGAAAATTACCGAACTATCAGTTTAATCAGTCACAGCAGCAAAATACTAACGCTTATTCTCTACAGACGAATGGAAAAACTGGTAGAAGCCGACCTCGGCGAAGATCAGTTTGGATTCCGCAGAAATGTTGGAACACGTGAGGCAATACTGACCCTACAACTTATCTTAGAAAATAGATTAAGGAAAGGCAAACCTACATTTCTGGCATTTGTAGACTTAGACAAAGCTTTTGACAATGTTGACTGGAATACTCTCTTTCAAATTCTAAAGGTGGCAGGGGTAAAATACAGGGAGCGAAAAGCTATTTACAATTTGTACAGAAACCAGATGGCAGTTATAAGAGTCGAGGGGCATGAAAGGGAAGCAGCGGTTGGGAAGGGAGTGAGACAGGGTTGTAGCCTCTCCCCGATGTTATTCAATCTGTATATTGAGCGAGCAGTAAAGGAAACAAAAGAAAAATTCGGAGTAGGTATTAAAGTCCATGGAGAAGAAATAAAAACTTTGAGGTTCGCCGATGACATTGTAATTCTGTCAGAGACAGCAAAGGACTTGGAAGAGCTGTTGAACGGAATGGACAATGTCTTGAAAGGAGGTTATAAGATGAACATCAACAAAAGCAAAACGAAGATAATGGAATGTAGTCGAATTAAGTCGGGTGATGCTGAGGGAATTAGATTAGGAAATGAGACACTTAAAGTAGTAAAGGAGTTTTGCTATTTGGGAAGCAAAATAACTGATTATGGTCGAAGTAGAGAGGATATAAAATGTAGACTGGCAATGGGAAGGAAAGCGTTTCTGAAGAAGAGAAATTTGTTAACATCGAGTATAGATTTAAGTGTCAGGAAGTCGTTTCTGAAAGTATTTGTATGGAGTGTAGCCATGTATGGAAGTGAAACATGGACGATAAATAGTTTGGACAAGAAGAGAATAGAAGCTTTCGAAATGTGGTGCTACAGAAGAATGCTGAAAATTAGATGGGTAGACCACATAACTAATGTGGAGGTACTGAATACAATTGGGGAGAAGAGGAGTTTGTGGCACAACTTGACAAGAAGAAGGGACTGGTTGGTAGGACATGTTCTGAGGCATCAAGGGATCACAAATTTAGCATTGGAGGGCAGCGTGGAGAGTAAAAATCGTAGAGGGAGACCGAGAGATGAATACACTAAGCAGATTCAGAAGGATGTAGGTTGCAGTAAGTACTGGGAGGTGAAGAAGCTTTCACAGGATAGAGTAGCATGGAGAGCTGCATCAAACCAGTCTCTGGACTGAAGACAACAACAACAGCTACTAATGCGTGCATTAAAGGTCTGCAGTTAATTTTTGTATGTTGGATAAATTTTGATATCACCTCACATTCCACTGTAAGAAGGTTCCTATTTTTTTGGGATTCAAATAGAGTGGACAGTTCACCACTGGTTAATATTCTGATGACTTATGACATGATATCCGTTCCAAATCCTCCATTGCACCTGTGAGTAGAGTCTCACGTTTGTTACTATAAGAACATGCAGGCAGTGAAGTCCTCTCACTGCAGTCAGTGCCAAGGTGATTTATTTCTGTTTATGGCGAAGAGTCTGCTGCAGTGTCCACTCTCAGCCAACATAAACAAATCGCGGCGGCATTGGGCACTGCTAATCGCTGCACTTGTCGTGAGCCGCGACAACTAGAGCACACTAAAAAAAAAAAAAAAAAAAAAAAAAAAAAAAAAAAAAAAAAAAAAAAAAAAAAAAAAAATGGTTCAAATGGCTCTGAGCACTATGGGACTTAACATCTGTGGTCATCAGTCCCCTAGAACTTAGAACTACTTAAATCTAACTAACCTAAGGACATCACACACATCCATGCCCGAGGCCGGATTCGAACCTTCGCCCGTAGCGGTCGCGAGGTTCAAGACTGAAGCGCCTAGAACCGCTCGACCACACCGGCCGGCTACAAGAGCGCACTGTCTCTCGTAACTATATTATGGAGTTAATACATCTTACTTAACGTAATATGCAGGACATGGGTTGGGTAAAAATTCAGTTTGTAACTTCCCATCGCATTAAAATACTTTACAGTTATATTTGATGCAATATTTATTGTTGGTTGTCCCTCTAATGTTAATAGTATTGATTCAGATTGTGCGTGAACGCGAAAACACACACACACACACACACAAACAGTCATTGATTCCAGTGAGGGTGACGACTGCTGTGTGTTGAACAACACATGCACCAATCAATTCCTCAGTTGGCGTCGAGTGGATGAGATTTCTCAATTACCTTGCATTGCAAGAATTGGAAGGAGAAGTCTGAAAAAAATGGACTTGTATGCTAAAGAGCTGCAACAAAGCAAAGCTTGACCGATTATCAGATAACTGTCCACATGGGCTTTGTGAACGAGTATTTCTTTTAGCAACCAACCCACCCACCATCATTACGTAAGATTTCTCGAAGGCGTAGGGGCATTGATTTCATTAAGTCGTCGATAGTGTAGCGTGACGGTTTACTTCCCACCATACGTTTTCTATACCGTATTCGTCCAAAGGTCGCTTGCGTTTGTAGGTCCACATGGCAATGACCTTGTTACCTCTGCCCACATATTCCGTATCTGGTTGATGTTCGGTGATTGTGGAACAAACGGCAAAAGCTTTGTCCTCTCTTGGCCCTGAAACCAATCTTGCACTGCACTGCTCTGCTCTGATGGATGGGGCTCTGCTCCTGTAAATAAACTGTTATCTCGTTACTTCATATATTGATATTTAAATAATGTATTTGTAATAAGCACATTGTATTAGTATTTTCCATAGTGTTTAAAAATTCAGGATCTGTCATAGATAAGTGATCTGGATTCAACAGTCCGATTAAGAATGTGGTTTACCCAGTCTATCATATGATGAGAGTCGTAGTCGGATATCCACATTAAGACTGACTGGCTGAATCCGATTAGAACGATCTGGTATCGAAATGAAATTACAGAAATAGGATAATTTGAACGTCTGTATTGCAACAATGTTGCGCACATAAATTCCTTCGATGCTGTAGCAGGTAGCAACCGTCTAAAAAAAGTGAGGAATATGTCTACTAGCAGCAATGTAACGAAATTATAACCCATATTTATGTGATGGAAATGTTGAATCGAACAATATAAATCTATTTAAGTGGTGGAAAGATACACCATACCGGATTTGCTGATGGTAATAATAATAATAATAATAATAATAATAATCCCGTGTGGCGGATAGAGGAAAGCCTCCCGCATATGGATGGTACCGAGGAAATCAAATACTTGGGGTGAACCAAATACTAACACAATCCTGAACGGCTACTCAACCCGGTGAACCCAAAATACAGACACGTCTTAGTGAAAATCACCGGTAATCTGGTGACCGTCTGTTAGCTCAATGAGCTCGGCTGAAAATATTTGCTTCCAAAGGCTTCAACACCCTCTGGTCCTGTCCAGTCCTGGTATCACCCAGGCCAAACCAATGAAACACAAGCAAACATGAACTGTGGAAGCAAAGTCAACTTTACCCCAGATGGAACACAAGCCGCACGTCGGCAGGCGGCAGCTGGATTTTCGGAATCTGGGGAGTCCAGGCTAGCATGGCAGAGAATATCTGAGATCTCTGGCAAATTTCCCTACAAGCAGAAAACATGCATTTGAAAACTAAACATCGATACATTGATCCAAACACGAAAACTAAATAATTTCACATAAGAAATCGACCGACAAAAAATTGTCATCCTTGCTCTTCAAGAACCACGACTTACTGAGAATGAAACTTTGCATTACGAAAACTATCGCATCTTCAAGAGCAAAACACAACGAAAGGTAGCGAAAGGCGCAACAATCTTCGGCATGGCATTTCTCGAACACAGATCTATCATCAACTCTGCAAAGAAATCACACCCATCAACAATAGACTTATGACTATGCTCATTCAGAGCCCTAATAAAAAATATACACTCATCAGTGCACATGCCCCCAACAACATCGAAAATAAGAAAAACACCGAAAATATCGGAAAGTTCTGGAACACACTCGAAAAAACCATGAGCAAAATTCATCAAGATGACGTGAAAGTACCAATGGGAGACTTCAACTCTCTATTTGGGACAGAAAAACCTATAGATAAAACATTGGCACAAATTCAACACAAAGAAACACTTACCAACAATTCAACCTCAAAATGATGTCTACCCACTTTAGGATAAATCCAGTTCCCAGGTAACATGCTTGGCTACCAGGTGCAAGCTGCTTTCGTTCGCCTTTAGAGACTCGCTGAAACCCAGATTTTCAATTCTTTTGTAGCAGAGCTTCAAGCAGGCAGATACATACTCAATAAGGGAATCGTAAGACAACGCACGAGCGAAATGCGTCTTACTACTTTTAGTGGCCCTTAGTGTCAGAGCGAAAACCTTACGGTATTGCAAAATTCATAATGCCACTTTTGTTTTCTTCCGACATATTTGTTGTTGTTGTAAATACATAATTCTATCTATGAACTGCCACATTTTCGTAATACACTCGAATGATACAGGAAATGAAGTAAATACTGACATTTTCGAAGTCAAAAGTCGCTACTAACCTACTAATTCGTGTTAAAATAGGCTCAATCGTCTTACCGATACTTTACGCTTTACTAAGATAGACTGCCGTCGTGGTGTTTCTGTTGTAAGCCGAACTTAATTTGTATTAGTACAGTGAATATTTTAACTGCGTTTTCCATTAGTTTACTGAACGCAATAGTAATCATCAAACAGGAACTAATCAGCAGCAAGATTTTATTTCACGATATCTAAAACAATCCGACAAAGCTAAAGTAGTTTATAAATTCTACACCTGTAGAAACCTACTGGTTCTAACGACCTCACTAAACCAGTGTAGTTTGAAGAGCATTTTCGTCTAGAAATGAATTGCCTTGACCGTTGATCGATCAAGAGCGGGAAAGGTAAAATTTTGCGAGTATATAATGAGAGGGACAAGTGCTTGAGAGAGGACTTTCAATACAAGTGCCTGAGAGATAACTTTCCTATCAATCTCCTGGATAGTTTTGTTTCTCAAGTCAACAGAGTGCCTTATCATGCAGTAGCACATGTGATATAGTTTTGTCGGTCGATTTGATTACACTGCGACCGAAAGGTGTCTCAGTTGTTGGCAACAAATTCCAGCTGTGTTGCACACAGCCCTTGGGGCAGAATTCGTAGCCCAAAAAAAATTTTTGGAGCTATCACATGTAAAATATTATGTTCACACAACTATTTGCTCGAGTTTACGTCTTTTGGTGGGGCTCAACCTTTCATTTCTTCTTAGGAAGTAAACGATAAAGGCATCATAACTCGTCACCAGTAACAGCACTGCATAGGAATGGTCAATGAGCGACCTGATGACGTTAAATAATAGTCACTCCGTTGATTTTTGTTGTTTCGAATTAGAGCATGCAGTACTCCTACAACAGACTTCTGAACTTTGCCTGTTAAATGCAAATGTCGCATGATGGTTAAATGGTAATCCATCACATTTATCAGTAGTCGAGACTTCTTTAATGTGGAAAATCATTCATACCAGAACGATCTTTGATGAAACAAGAATATCTTTTTCTGGCATATGTTTCCCATAAGCACTAGCTCCATACACAGTTCAAATCTTTCTAGCTGCCTCCTCTGCATTCACCCCTCTGTTATACCAAAAGTAAATATTGTGTTGCATATGTTACACCTTTTTCCACTTGCGACTCAATTTTACAACGTTTAAGCGTAGTTCATGATTTTCAAGTACGCAAAATCCAATGCTGAACTGCAAGATGATAACTATAACTTCAAATTTGAAAATGACAATTGATACATACACTGACAGCGTCGCGCCGCGTTCACCTGGGCGGCGCCGGATTTCAGGCCAGGAAACGCTCGAGTGTAAGCTGTTCTGATCGCGGCGCATCCCCGAGCTGTCCTGCGGAATTGTTTCTGGAATTACTTGTTATTGCTGGTGGGTAGAATGTGAAACGAATTATCTTCGATGTTCAATCAGACTCATAACTTTAGACGAGGGTCAAAAAGTGGTTTAAAAAAAATGCAGTTGGACGTGAACACGCGACTATAAGTTTGGAATTCGCGACGCTTACCACTTTTTTTTAAAACTTAGAACTACTTAAACCTAAGTAACCTTTTTTTTTTTTACATTCAAATGGCAGTGTATTCCTTCAAAAAACGAAAATATTCTCTTTTTTTCCAAAACATTTATTGAACGTAATCAATTAAAATAAATCAAAAGAAGTAATTTCGACAAATACAAAAGGGTGAAATCAGAAAAAACATATAGGAAGGAATGGGGCGTCAATTTGAACGCGCCCACACATTCTTTCTTCCGTCAGTTCTACATCGTGGAACATTTAAATCCATAAAAGTGTCCACAAAAATAAAAAAGGGGGGAGGGCATGGCAACTCATCCAACGCCTTGTCGATGAAAGACAAGATACAACATATTAGAAAAAAATTCAGGATAACGGGGCATCCTGAGCCACGTCCAATGTGTGGTGGCCATATATTGGGAATAGGCACACGGATCTGCGTCATATCCACTCACCATCACGTAGTGTGCATAATGGCATTGTTCTTCGATCGAGGAAAGAAGGTTGAATCGGGACGCACGAGAATCTCCCCCGAGATAGCCTCCTCCGACGTCCTGAGGAGAAAAGCCAGTTCTCGGCGAAGCCATCTCCAATGGTCATGACCGCAGGAAATCAACCGATGAGACAATGGTTGGTTGGTTGTTTGGGGAAGGAGACCAGACAGCGTGGTCATCGGTCTCATCGGATTAGGGAAGGATGGGGAAGGAAGTCGGCCGTGCCCTTTCAGAGGAACCATCCCGGCATTTGCCTGGAATGATTTATGGAAATCACGGAAAACCTAAATCAGGATGGCCGGACGCGGGATTGAACCGTCGTCCTCCCGATTGCGAGTCCAGTGTCTAACCACTGCGCCACCTCGCTCGGATGAGACAATGTATCAGATTCACGGCAACGATTGCAGCGATCCGTTACACTGACGCCAATACGAAGAAGTCGCACGTTGGTAGGTACAATATCGTGAACAACTTGGTACCACAAGGACGCTACTTCCATCGGGAAAATCGGGAGGCTGATGTTAGACCGAACAATCTTCCAGTTCGTTTCTGGCGACAAGGCTTCAAATGTTCAAATGTGTGTAAAATCTTATGAACTTAACTGCTAAGGTCATCAGTCCCTACGCTTACACACTACTTAACCTAAATTATCCTAAGGACAAACACACACACACCTATGCCCGAGGGAGGACTCGAACCTCCGCCGGGACCAGCCGCACAGTCCATGATTGCAGCGCCTTAGACCGCTCGGCTAATCCCGCGCGGCGACAGGGCTTCCACAGAGGGAATACTATAAGGAACTGGCCAGCAGCTTAACAGCATTTTTAGGGAGAGATTCGCTTGGGAAAGGATATTTACTCCTAAATAACTGACCTCAAGAAAAAATTCCTTAACGTGCCGTAATTTATAACTAATCCTACCAATATCTACTGGAGGTGTGAAACTAGCCCGTCGGATAAAGTCATAAGGGCGAGCTGTAAGTGACTGGGGAGCGTGTTGACACGTTAAAACGGTGCGACGGATGAATAAGGCAGAAGCCTTAACCCGAATGTCACGGAGGCCCAAACCTCCCTGCAAACGGGGCCGCGCCATGACCCCACAACGCACGCGAAATACAAAGTGGCGCCAGATAAACCTGCCAGTTAAACTTTGCAACTTGCGGGACATCATCGCAGGAAGTGGAAAGATTTGTGCAATTAAATAAGCCTTACTTAACAAATACATTTCCATGGCCCGAACCTTATGAAGAAGTGAGAGGGAGCGACGCTCGTGTTCAGTTATTGCACCCTGAATCTTATCTGTGACAGACTTCCAGTTTATCGTAATCATCTTTAACGGACAACTGTCAATTATAACACCCAACGATCGATATCGGGTGACCTTCGAAGCCCATGGAATTTCAACAGCGTCAGATCCTTGCAAACTGAGTAAACGACATTTCTGGTCATTAACCCGCGCTCCCGTAAGACGACAAAAGGCATCCCAGACTTCCTTCAGCAGTGGTATATCATCATGGGTACGCAGAAGAACCATAACGTGATCAGCTTATGCACGAACGGTAAACCTTTCTCCCAGCAGCGACCAGCCACTCAAACGAGCAGCTATAGTTCGCAATAATGGGTCCAGGAACAGCACAGGAGCCGGCCGGTGTGGCCGTGCGGTTCTAGGCGCTTCAGTCGAACCGCGTGACCGCTACGGTCGCAGGTTCGAATCCTGCCTCGGGCATGGATGTGTGTGATGTCCTTAGGTTAGTTAGGTTTAAGTAGTTCTAAGTTCTAGGGGACTGATGACCTGGGATGTTAAGTCCCATAGTGCTCAGAGCCATTTGAACCATTTTTGAACAGCACAGGAGCGACATTGATAATGGACTCCCTTGAAGGACCCCCTGACACACCGCGATGGGGGAAGTAAGACGGCCATTTACGTCAATGGACGCCCGAATACCAGTGATTGGAGAGCAGCATCGTTAAAAACCAACAGCCATCAATACTCGCATAAGGAATCAAAGATTGACGCGGTCGAACGCTTGGTGAAAATCGATAAAAAGCAAAGCGCTTGGCACGGGAATGGTGGAAGCAATCGAAATTAAATCTCGACATTCAACAACGGGAGTCAGGAGAGTACGACCCGGAAGACAACTTTGATGGCTGGCGATGATGGTAGTCAACAATACCGATAGTCGGCTATTGACCGCTCGCACCACTATTTTATAATCATAGTTGAAGAGGGATATGGGGTGGACCTGATCCACAAGCAAACATCCCGGCTTTCTGGGGACCAGGACTATTTCAGCAACCTTAAAGGCTCTGAGCACTATGGGACTTAACATCTACGGTCATCAGTCCCCTAGAACTTAGAACTACTTAAACCTAACTTACCTAAGGACATCACACAACACCCAGTCATCATGAGGCAGAGAACAACCTTCAAGCTGGGCGGGAGAAGGCTCTGTGGAACACTTCATTCACCATGGAAGTTATCGTATCTCCTATTAGGAGCCAAAATCGAATATAAAATTCTTTGGGAACGCCATTTAGCGACGTTTATCACTAGATCACGACCTCATACATCACTGTAACAGCTTGAGGAGGAGACCACTTCCTTCAGTCACTTCCACATCCTACAGTGTTGCCAAATCGCCCATATTGGCCAGACTTAGAATTCTGAGGGGCAACCGATTTTATTGGGCGCCTAATGTGAACGATTCGGAGTTAGTCCCTGCAGCGATTGGTGGCCAGGTTTTATGTCTAAGACTACACATCACATTCAATGTAGGCTAGATGAAGAGACTGTCATTAGGATGTGAAATCTTATGCTGTGTTGTCATTCTGTATAGTGTTCAGGAAATCACTACATTGAAGTGATGAAAAATAAATGCAGGAATGCTATTAATGCAAATAAAAAATATGTAAGTAAAATTAAATGTTGTTCCAGACTCCCAGGTAGCCTGACATGTTTTCCTTCTTGGTTAACGAACTTAAGACTAAAAATAGTCTTTCTGTCCCTTCCAATGGTTGCTTTAATATCATGATAACCATAAAATTCCTTTGTACGTAAACTTTTTACTTGCTTCAGTAATGCAGTTTTTACTAATGCATCTGTTTTCTCAATTGCTTTATTTCTTCAACTCTACAGGTTGAACACTTTTTATTTCACCCTTTTAAGTGAATATTCACAATACCTTGTCAGGTCAAAAAATCAGTATAGAATTAAAAAGCAAGAACTGGGTTTAAAGTCCAGTTGACAGAGTCATTTGAGTTGGAGAACAAGTTCAGACTGAGGGAAGGAAATCAGCTCTATCATTTTAAAAGCAAACATCTTGACATTACCCTTAAGCAGTTTACGGTAACCACAGAAAATCTAGATCTGTATGACTGTACGGGGATTCAAACTACAGTCTCAGATTGTGGGACTAGTATTTTCACCACTGAGCCACCTCACTTCGTGGAAGTCATGCTGATCAGACTATGCGAGTTAATGAGATTTGACAAGCGGGCAGAATTGTTGCTTATTGCGTGCGGCCCTTCTTTGTACAAGTTCAGTATTTCCAGTTAGTCATATCTGGTATATTACTGCATCCTCAGCAAAATGGCTTAGGTGTACACTAGAGATGGGCAAACTCGTTCATCCTTGGGAACTAGGTCACTGGTGATCGCTCTTTCTTGGGAACCGTTCATTTTTACTCGTTCACCGTTCATTTGTGCTTGGTATACGGTTCTTGTCAAAAATTGAAAGTTAGTAGCATAGACGACTTAAGATGGAAGGCGCCTCCGCCCTGGAGTACAGAGTTTTTATCCATAACAGAATTCTCACACTCTTTTAAGTGTCGTGATTCTGCAAAACCTCTCGTTTAGCCAACTGTAGCGTTATGTGGCTGATCGCAGTGAAATAATATAAGACTGCGCACGAAAAACCGGCCCCGAGTACAGACTGCTCGTCAATTACACGGGATTTGTTGACCGCTACGAGCAGAATAGATAAGCATGTAATAATTAGGCAGTGAAGAAATAACAAATAAGCTCATGCAAACAACAACTTCGAAACCATAGATGACGATTGGTAGGCGACAAAGAGCAGTCTAGAACTTGGCGCCAACCTATACCACTGAAATAATATTGTAGAAGTTATCATATTCTCCTTACAAAATGTGACACCAGACACTATTATGGAACTGCCTTCCATAACAATGAACATATTCTTTTACTTTGCATCAAAAAAAAGACGGAAAATGGCCACTCGTGTGTGCCGTGCCGACTTCCTTTGCATGTGTAATAAAAAGTCTTGCCTTCTTACAAGCATTTCTTCTGCTGTTTATCGAAATAGTGAAATAAGCTGATACGCCGTTTTGTTACCTGAAAAGACGTATGTCTTACATACCACGTAACTTCAATGTCATTTACGTAATTATAAAATACATTTTAATTGCCGGTCATGGGCGCTGAATAGAATACGAAAAGAACTAGAAGCTCAGAATTAAAAAAAGGTTTGAAACTGATCTAGAATGGGTGTGCGCCGCAGCGAACGAAACGAACAACTCGATACTGAACTAACTATGAGCAGTCGGCAGTGGAGCTGCGACGAGTGGCCACGCGAAGGACAAGGAGTCCGGCCGAGCGAGACGGAGACCGAGACAGATGGGAACGGGAACGAGGCTGGAACGAGACCGGCCGACGTGCCGTTGCGGGAACGAGATGTACGGTTTCCCGTTTCCAGGAACTATAAGTAGAAAGCCGCGACCAAGACCGAGACAGAGACGGGAACGGGACCGAGGCTGGAACGAGACCGACCATTTCCCGTTCCCAGGAACTATAAGTAGAAAGCCGCAACCGAAGTGAACTGTGGAAGATCGTTCCTTTGAATTCGTTCCTCGTTCGTTCATTTCATCTTGATGAACCGTTCCTTTGGACCCGTTAGTTCGAACGACCAATCTCTAGTGTACACTCAAGCCAATGAGATAGTTGAAAGGCTAACAAATTGGATTCATTAGGTTCCCCAGAGGAGCCATTATACACTGAGGTGACAAAATTCATAGGATAGCAATATGCACATATACAGATAGTGGTAATAGCACGTTCACAAGGAATAAAAAGGCAGAGCTATCATTTGTTCTCTGGTGATTCATGTGAAAAGTTTCTAACACGATTATGGCCATACGACAGGAACTAACAGACCTCAGACACAAAACAGAAGTTTGAGCTAGGTGCATGGAACATTCCATTTTGGAATCTTGGGAATTCAGTATTCTGAGATCCACAAAATTTCAGGCATTACCTCTCACCACAGACAACACAGTGGCTAATGGCCTTCACTTAACGACTGAGAGCAGTGGTGTTTGTGTAGAGTTGTCAGTGGTAGCAGACAAGCAACACTGCAAGAAATAACAGCAGAAGTCAATGTGGAATGTTTAACTGACATATGCAGTAGGAGAGTGCAGCAAATTTTGACGTTAATGCAGCAGACGACCAATACGAGTGCCTTTGCTAACAGCAGAGTCGCTTACAGCACCTCTCTTGGGCTTGTGACCCTATTAGTTGGACCTTAGACGACTGGAAAATCATGGATTGGTCAGATGATTCCTGACTTCTATTGGTAAGAGCTGATGGTAGGGTTCGAGTGTGGTGCATTTCCCACAAAGCCATGGACCCAAGTTGTTAATAAGGCACTGTGCAAGCTGGTGGTGGCTCCAAAATGGTTGGGCCAATTGAACCCATCATTGGTATAGTTGGAGACCATTTGCAGCCATTCATGAACTTCATGTTCCCAAATGAAGATGGAATTTTTGTGGATTACAGTGCACCATGCCACAGTTGTTTAAATTGGTTTGAAGAACATTCTGGACAAATGGAGCAAATGATTTGGCCACTCAAATGCTGAGATGATTCCCACTGACACGTATGGGACATAATCAAGAGGTAAGTTAGTGCACAATATCCTACACCAGCAAGTATGGATGGCTATAGAGGCAGTATTTGTGCAAGGATCTTCCAGCTACTTGATGTGTCTATTCCAGGCAAAAAGATGTCTGACATGGTATTAGGAGCTATTCCATGACTTATCACCTGGGTGTATTATATGGCTTTTTATTACCCTCAAAATTTGGGTGATTAAAGCAAAAACTCTCCAGTTTCTGAAAGGGCCAACATTCTTTTTTCATGCCGTGGTCTTTAAACATGGTATCACTTTTTACAACTCCTCATAACTTATTTACTTTTTCTAATAACAGACTGGTGGCTGTGACTAATCACCAGTTTGGGAACACCACAGTTACCAAACATTAACCCAGTCATGATTTCCTTAACTGCATCCCATGCTTGCCATTCAGCACTGTCCAGGAAGCAAAAGTAGCTAACAGAAACATACATGCACAACGGGCATTTAGAAACATTTGGTGGGGTGAACATAAACTTACTACAAACATAGAAATAGCATCTTCAGGTACATAGTAGCTTCACCAACACTACTACTGCTAAATGAACAACTTTGTGTTTCATCTATCAAACAGTTCAGCAACTTTATCCAGCTGGGACATTGGTTACTAATTGTTTACATGCAAACTATTTGTAATACTTCTCTTTTCCAAGACACTTAGAATTTCATATAGTAGTCATCAAAACTTCCAAACCAATGGTAGTCTGTCTACTTCAGTGAACTCTCACAAGCCTTCATTCAGGCTCATGGTCGTTGCTTAATTTCAGTAGCAAGTTTCATTAATGGTCATTAATTTGAGTAGAAAGTCCTGCAAATTGAGCATAAACAGTGCCAGATTCTGCCTTGAAATAATGTTCTGAATTTCTTTTTGTTCAAAAGTCACGAATTGCAGTAACCAGTGCTTTTTGCAATTATCTCCACATGGCATTTTCAGTGATACTGCATGTGGTAATCTAAATTGTCCCATCGAAGTGGACTTTAAATTCTAAAATCACATTTAATGTCAAATATTGTAATGAAGTCTTAATTACCAGTGCAGAAGCTACAAGGAACGTAACCCAGTTCTGTTTCAAATCAAAATCAATAATAAAAGAATTTCTCTCTCTTGATTGTCACACATCACAGCAAACATTATTGGCAGGCTGGTCTCACTGAAAATGCATATTGCAATCCTACTGCGTCACTGCTATTCCCTTTGTTTGAAGTATCTTACAACTGATAAGCCACCTTAGCTTCACTTCAAAATGCACCACTTTTACACACAAAGCAAATGTCAGTAAACATTGACTGTGAATACCATTTTGGAATTAAATTGTAAATGTGAACTTTGTTTATTATATTGAGATATTGTTCATTCCAGCTGCATCACTCTACTTACATACACCTTAAAATTGTGATTAGGAAGTCTTGTCTTGCATACAGGGTGCCACCACAACATATGTCATCTCTATGATATAACTAGCCGATCAGATGCCATCCTCCGGACACAGCAGTGGGAGGAAGAGGCACTTATGAAGAGCTTAGGATTTTATCTGAATTTGATGCAGAAAGCTGCCATAAAACTTTTTATCCAATTTATAATTATAGACTATATTCGAAACTTAGCACTACATTACACCCATCCCACACCAAAGCTCTCATTTAATTGGCCCTTAACACCTTTTGCTTTATAAACATACCACAACAAGTTACTCAACATTAAACAAGTCATTTCATTTATCAAATAAATAAGCGGGACATTAGTGGGGTGGGGTTTTCCAGCACAATTCTCTGAAGAAGTAGGTGATGCTAAATACATAGCAGCATTTCTTGTGGAAGCAGTCAAATGGACAAGGAGACAACAATCCTCCAACGATAAAATTGCCTTGTCTTTGTTATTAGATATTCAAACAAACCCAATAAGAACCATTTGAAATTAATTTCGGATTTCATCCCAACAAAAACCAAATGCAGCTGCTTCATCTACCTCTCGTTAGAACTACTATATTACAAATTACTATTGCTAGAGAACTTACCACAGTGCTATAAAGCATTAAGTATTGTTTACTACAACTCTGTTCCCATTCATTATTAAACCAAACATGAATGAATAATTTCCTTCCCACATTCATCATGCTTCAATGAAAATAAAGGACATACTATAGGCAATGCTAAACTTGTATGACCAAAATTATACAGTTAGTAGTGGATCCTCTAGAATGAGTACCTAAAGGTAAGGATCTACCTTATTGTCACAACTTTCACTTTATAACAACTTAAAATAACAGTAACTGTACAAAGTGAGAGCCTCACTGCATGCATTACAATGTAATCTGTTGACCAAAAAGAGGCCTGCACCCCACTGCTTGCATACATTATTTATGATAGGGAGTGCAATTGCTTCTCTGCCAGGACCACATGGTATACCTAACAAGCACCTTTCACAGGCAAATTGCTCTGTTATTATTGATAAAATTATATTCCACATGACTCAACACTGTCTCAGCTCTTATTGTACAACAAATTCTTTGTTGAAAACATTGGCCAGCTTTCTGTGTCTTGAAGGACTCATTTCCTCAAAGTTAATATCCATAGAAATTTCTCAGAATTAGCATGAAACCTTTATTATTTATCTGTCTACTTATTCAACTTTCTGGGTGCTACATCCTGTAGCACCATACATGAAATGCATTCAGTGAAAGCTCCAGTAACTTTTACTTCAATAACTAGTCATGAACAGCGATAAACTCTACTGTGGACAGAACACAGGTGATCGTGTATCCCGTTTCAACGCAGTGTCACCAACAATGTTTCACAGAAATGTCTTAATGACACAAAATTTTTTTAAACATGTGCCTCATGTACACAGCTAATTCAAATCTATGGCCTAAAATATACATCTTCAATCATTGGTTCCTTATCTCAAAACACTACATTTTGGGTCTTCTACCATGTGGGTAAACTTTGAAGCTACAGGTTTTGGATGCCATGTTCACATTAAACTTTTTCCATGAAACATTTGTTATGTATGAAAATCTTTTGAAGAACACTCATCAGTAATATTTAGCAGACAGCAACAGACAAACAGTAATCGAAGTATGTATAAAAACCTTCTCAACCTGTAAATTGTCATGTATTTGACAATACCCACAGTAAGATCAAGAACAAATAAAACTGTCTTCTAAACTATTGTTAACACTGACAAAATGGCAAAAATAACATTTAGAAGAATTTTTTCTTACATTTGAACATGTAGTGCACATCCAGAACAATGATATTATCCAGAATTTAACTCACATGTGTACCAGTACCTGTTTCACATGCATAACAGATGGGTCACATTCATTCATAGTTGTCAAATGAACAAACCCTATATGTTCTGCAAATTATAACTGGAATGGAACGCCCTTATAGACTGCTATAGGTACGACACACAAACTGGAAATTCAGAATACCACTACAATAAAACAAGAGTGCAGAGAAACTGTTTATTAAACTCAAATGTCTTATACTGTCTTTACATAATTAAAAATGTTGAAATTTTTTTAACAATGTTAATCAGTATCAAAAAATATGAGATCTTCATTTCAGATGACAGATGTATTTTGGAGCAAAAGCTAGCACAGGATCTGTAAAACTTCACCATTAACATAGCACCTCACAGAGTCACTGAAAGGCTTTGACTACATCTGACACAACAAAAGGTACATTAGGAAATTTATTCAAGCTAGTTCTACTACCAAAAAATATCTATTGCTTCTTACTAACAGTTATGTGCTGTACAGATACTGAAGCTCACTGATACATGAAATGATAAATTAATAATTACACTCAGAACAAGAATGTTGCAGAATTTTATTCATTACATCTATATGAGTCAACAAAATAATGACAGTTGCTGCATACATATCTAAGTTGATTTTGTGCTTTGTATTTTTCTATGAAATAACTGTAAAATTACAGAACATATAACAACCTGTAAAATGTTGGTAAGAACGTATTTCATAGGTTTTCCACAATGCTAAACTAAATTATCTGCAAAAGCAGTACCAGCCAGAGGGAGTGACTAATGTATGTTGATTAAAGCATATACTTACACAATGAAGTCTCTCCAAACATAATCACATAAAAATAGGACCAAAGTATCTTCTCAGATTTATATTCTGTCAGGCCTTTTCATCAGCTCAACAATAATGGAAAGTAAAGCTACATACCTACATACTACAGTAAAATTGCATAAGTGTGAATGAAATTACATAAACATACAGCTCACGTATGTTTAATACATAACTAGGTTCCAAATTTAATCCATATTTGTGTATAAATATGCACACACTTCCACATGCACCAGAAATACAAAGCAAGTTCCAAGAACAAAATCCATACTTATTATTATAACAAACATGAACTATACTATCACCAAAGAAAATATTCATTTACCACACAAACATTTCTGGTTGTCATGTTCCATCAACAAAATAGCCAAATATTTCACTGATGATATAGTAACACATTGTCAACACATACATACACTTAACAATACGATAAAACAGAAGGCAAAACAAAGTTGAAACTATATTAAAAAGCAGGCATACAAATACTCACAGTAACTCAGTCATTTGGGTATGATTAACATTAATTTCAAATGGAAACAATGCACTGACTTCAACACCCTCTCCCTCAAGCATCAATCCTGATTATATATGTGATAATGTCAAATGTTACATCCACAATAATTCTTTAGAAGTTTTGCCCATCAATTTATCGTACTCATTTCCTTCCATGGACAATATTAAAAGTTTCAGAGTCCATTTGGGACTTTCATCAATCATATGCACTATAGAGAATGAAGTAAATGATATATAGAATACTGATGACAACAAATGAGTCTAGTTTGAAAGACTTTGCTGTATTTGCCAAATAGACAGTTTTTGTTTGTGTTTCGAAAACAACAAATGAAATGTAAAAAAAATAGTACTAATAATTTACCAGTTCTTATACTGGAAGCAAAATATCAAGTGACAGATTGCCACCAGTGACAGCGATATTCCAACTCTTACAGCTCCATTTGGGAATACTCACAAATATCTTACTTCAATGGTTGCCAAATTACTTATAATGATTATGGTTTCATTCATGATGATCTGGCAGCAGTTCTACACATATTTTAGTATAGTGGAAAAAATTTCTCAGCATAAGCAACATTAGGCCAACCTCTTCCTGAATTTCTGCACAATCTGATGATCATTTAAAACTTTTCAATTCCAATGTACCTAGGTCACTTAATGAAGTTCCATTCATCAGCATCAGCTCTTTTTGTTTGTTTCCTACAGCTGCCTGTAGACAATTAATCTGAAACGTTCATACAACATTCCACATGACAAGATTGCTGATTACCCTCCTTACAAAGTGAAACTTTAATAATTTCCCCACTATATCCTTTGCAAACCAGCCTCCTTTTCCAAGTTTTGATGAAATCAAATACATCAATAACCTCCTTGCTGTCTGTTTCCAGATAAATATGCTTTTCTTACCTAGTGTATGCCATACAATGCTATTCCTCCTTTCAATTAACATGATTTCACAAATAAACCTTTTCTCTTAGATTACATCTGAATCTGCAGTTGACTGCATGCTATACTGAAACTTCCCAACATATTTAACACTGTGTGGTGGACTAAGATTAATCTAGTGCAAACATGACAAAAAAAGGGGGAAGGGGGAGAGGGCAAGGGTTAATGTTTGGATCTTTGACTGGAACATAATCTTCAACTATCAGGAAGTTTCCTCCTTTTGTTATATTCCAGAAACAACCTTTCCTACTACCACATATCAATCTATACTTCTCCTATGATTACATTTCAGTATTTTCTCATTTCTAGTTGTCAAGGAAACTGAAGATTTAGTGTGAAAAAATGCTGTGACACAGGAATACATAATCAGGAATTCTTTATTCATTCTGCGTTCATTCTTCAATTAAGGAAGATCTTACATCTTGAGTCCTATTTTTTAATTTTTCCCCCCCACAGTTCATTATTTTCTAACAAAACTGAATACCTGTTTACTGCCTTAGTTGTATAGTTCTGAAACCGATCAGGAATCAACATTCAGCAGCTATAAAATTTAGCAGATGGGAATAAACAAAACAAGAATACACTATCCTTTATGAGACCTTCAAAATTTTCCAGTTCTAGGAAAATCCAACAAAAAAACAAATGGAAACACTCAAGTTATGTATTAAACTAACTTATGAGATTAAACTAAGTGATGCTGCAAATTATGTAGAGCACTATGTTCTGAAGGAAAAACATAACTACAGACTGAGGAATGTGAGATTAGTGGTATGTTTCATGACTTTTAAAGCATGCCGAGAAGCCAATACTTTAACCACTGGCATGAATGATGAAGTTTCCAGCACATTAATCACTTAGTTCATTGCATTCTAACAACTGCCACTCCATTACTGAATTAAGTACAGGTGTTTACTATTCACTTGTTAAAAACAATACTTTATCTGATGTACGTACAGAATAAAATCAGCTGAACTAATTTTAGTTTTCCAAACACCTTTATTTTGTTACAATATGCTGGAACATAATGTGGTTTTATCAGTCAATCCATCTTTTTTTTTAAAATCAAAGTAGTATGTGTAATATTACTGTTATGTTTCTGGAAGCCATATCTTTGCCTTGAAGACTTTTCATGTGACATTATGATGCATTTCAATTTCGTGTTACTCAAGATTCACAAAAATATTAATTTTTTTTTTTAAGAGCATCATTGTGTACCTACGCTGCAAAAGAATACTTTTAACACTGGAACAAAGTGTGTGCCACCCTGTAAGCTACAGCTTCACGAACGAGATGTTTGGCAAACACACAGTGATGATTCTGCACCAGTGAACTATGTACAAGATGAAATAACAATATGTCTGTTACATTACACCATACTCTCAACATTACTCTAGACATCTGTCTGAACCGTCTTACATGTTATAACTGCTGTTCCACGAGGCTGACAACACACAACAGCTAAGATAAGGTGATGACTATTTCATGGCAGTGAAAAGAATCTTTACCTATCATGAAAACTTTCAATTTAGCAAGACTGGTGGTCAGACAAAATAAAAAATATTAAAATGTGACAAGATGTCTCATATTGAAGGAATGATAACCAACAAACTCCCACTCCATTGGTTCAGCTTTAATTGGGGGGGCTGTGGGGAGAGCATGATTATGTGACAGCAAAAAATAGGACAGTTTTTATATAGAAACATTTTAATAATATTGGAAAGAATTCTGTTAATGTTGGTTAATTAGAAAACAATGCATACAATATGTTTTCATAACAAAATTATCAGTACAAGGTATCTGCACACTGTTTTAACAAATGTAGCCACCACAAATTTAGGATTCAGAGGAGAGGCCACTTCTGACACAGGAGCATTCATTAGAGTTTCCATTATTAATTTTCTGCGTTGGATACCCAGTCAGTCAGTAAAGCTTGCATAAATAGATTTTTGTAAAACTCAAATATTCTCTGTAATAGATTATTTACCTTGTCCACATGAGATATGCCACTCCTTATAATTTGAGATTCCACATTACATTGCATTCCATGTCTAATTGCTGGCAGAACCACAATTCCAATTATATATGGATGAATATTAACATATCAGTTAAGCCACACCTAGTTTCTGCTTCTGCACAATAATTACATGTGTAACTCCCCTTATCCAGAAACACAGCCCAACAAAATGGACAAAAAAGTAATCAGCCAAGCTCAATTTTCATTTTGTTGTTCAATATTCCCTTAACTGGAGACTTCAATTACTTCTTGAGAAGGAAGAACACACATACCAAGTGTTCCTAAAGGAAACGAAAAACAAAAATGATATTTTCTAAGCAGCTCTAAGACGAAATTTACACTCCATGATTTTACAATTCAATTCTTAAAAAGGCATCTATATCACTCTACACAAAATGTGTGTATATACACACACACTTCTTAAATTACAGAACATTATCAAGTTTGTTGCACAATATTCCAATTTCCCAAGTATTTCTTGGCAAATACTAATTAGTTATAATCAGCCTTTAACACAGATTAATAAACTTTAATCACAATAAAATATACATAAACAAATTTATGGCCAAATCAGGCACTGAGGAGGAGGGTGTACAACGACTAGTAGCAACATTCTGTGTGTCAGTCACCTTGCTCCAATTTTTACCAAGTGGCACTAGCGTATTCCTGACTTCGAGTGAGCAATCAGCCACTGCAGAGTTATGTCAATGTTGTCTTTCTCCTTACAAGATATTGAGTAACAGCAAATTTCACGGTCTTGGATCGCCGACAAGTTCCTTTAAAACAGAGAAGTTACAAATAAATGACAAAATATAGCAAAAAAATTGTGGCTATCAAACTACTACATCTCCCACTCAAGTGGAGCCCCAAACGTTTCTTCACTTGGTAAAAGTATTATTATTCAAATTATGGTAACACTGCAGAGCTGTACTTTGGTAATGGAACAAAGGGATATTTCAATTGGCACACTACTGTACAGCTAATTGGCTTGATGGTCTTTGATCATCCTTTACAGATAATTTGCATGCGAAATAGCTCCACTCTTAACCGTAACTTATTACATGTCACATACCATGCACCATTTGTACTGAATCCTAGAATAACCAAGGTCTATTCCATTGGAACAGTTGTGGATAGCAACTGTAGTACATTTCAAAAAGGAAAAGGAATTCGGCAATCAGTTGCAAATCCAAACTATACTTTTAATAGCAGCATTAAAATTATTGGGATGAATGTAAGTGATGAGAACTGGTTTTCTGGACAAGAAATTAAAGAGTTTATCAGTATGTTGTTGCTAATCCTGAAGTATAACTGTTTTAAATTTAATGATGAAAACATACCTCCAAAACGACGGACTTAGCATGGGAAGCTACATTTCTGGTGTGCTGGCCAATATTTTTATCAGTTATATTGAAAATAAGTTTTTCACTGAAAATCCCAGTTTAACAAAAAAGATAGTATATTACTTCACATATGCTGACAATAAGATATTGTTAGCCAAAGGTAACAATAATGATGTTAATGCCGGCCGGAGTGGCCGTGCGGTTCTAGGCGCTACAGTCTGGAACCGCGTGACCGCTACGGTCGCAGGTTCAAATCCTGCCTCAGGTATGGATGTGTGTGACGTCCTTAGGTTAGTTAGGTTTAAGTAGTTCTATGTTCTAGGGGACTGATGACCACAGCAGTTAAGTCCCATAGTGCTCAGAGCCATTTGAACCAATGTTGTTAATGAAATCGTCACCAAGTTCAATGATTTACACGATAAAATCAAGTTTACATTTGAAGTTGAAACCAATGTTTCCATAAATTTTTTAGATTTGAATATCTGGAGTGAAAATAGGAAACATAGTTCTGGGCTCTTCAGGAAAAATACTTTTTTTCAATTTTGCTACAGTGTTGCTACAAAATGTATTTATCATGAATCAGGTGTGCAAAAAATAAAATGTTTAGACTATGTTGCACATTATATTTGGCACAATGTGGTTGGGTGGAGAAGGGACCAAACTACACGGTCATCAGTCCCTCCAACCTTGGATTAACTAAAGCCGATAAAATCCCATATTAGAAGAGGGAACTAAAATGTCCATAAAATGATAAACTATTGACATGAAAGGAAGGAAAAGGGCAGAAGAAGAGGCGAGGGAAAGAAGGTGACTAATGACAGGGGTGTGAAGAAAGAAGCACAGGAGGCAAGAGAGACGCCCAAGACATAACAGACCCCGTAAGGAAAGGAGTGGGAAGAGAGAGGGCCAAGGTGAACCACCACACCCAGCTGAAGCCAATCCAGTTGGGGCGAATGGGGGAGCAAGAGGGCCTGCCATCCCCTCCACTCACCAATAAGGTGGATGATTCCTCCCTTAAATAAAACGATAAAAACCCCCATCACGAATAAAACGTAAAACGAGATCTGTCGCTGAGGTAGTGTCAGCCAACACCAGGGGTAGTGAGCCTGGAAAGCTAAAAGTCCATCACAGTGTGGCTAAGTTGGGGCAGTCCAATAAGATGCGAGCCACAGTCAACACTGATCCACGACGACAGAGAGGGCGGTCCTCACGGCAGAGGAGATAACTGCGAGTCAGCCAAGTATGGCTGATGCGGAGCCGGCATAGGATGACAGAGGCCTTACGAGAGGCCCGCAAGGAGGACTGCCACGGAGTTGTAGAATCCTTAATCGCCCTTAGCTCGTTCGGCAAAGAAAGAGTGTGCCATTCTGCATCCCAAAGGCCCAAAACCTGACAACGTAATGCCGAGCGAAGGTCTATTTCCAGAATGCCAATAGCAAGAGATGGCGTGGTAGTAGCTAATTTAGCCAGTTGATCAACAAATTCATTGCCAGGAATCCCAACATGGGCTGGGGTCCAAATGAAAACCACCAAGCATCCACGTTTAGCAAGAAGAGAACGGGAGTCCTGGATACCGATGACCAATGGGTGGTGAGGGAAGCACTGACCGATAGCGTGCAAACCGCTCAATGAGTCACTACAGATAGTGAAGGATAGTCCTGAGCAGGAGTGGATATGGTCCAGTGCGGGCAAGATGGCTACCAATTCTGCAGTAAAAACACTAAAGCCATCTGGCAAGGAACGAAGTTCCATGTGTCGCGCATAGGTGTAAGCAAAACCGGTGCGGCCAGCAACCATGGAGCCATCAGTATAGATCACTTCTGAACCCAGAAAGGAACTGAGGAGACAGGAGAACTGGCGGTGAAGAGCCAACAGAGGGACAGAATCCTTTGAATCGATTGAGAGATCAAGACAGAGCTGCGGCCAAGAGATGCACCATGGAGGGGTACGTGCGGAGAAAACAGGCGGTAAAGGGAATTGCTGAGCTCAGGAAAGAGCGACTGAATGCGGATAGCCATGGTAAGCCCACATCGTTGCTGCCGCTGTGGCAGGGTGGTCGCCGTGTCCGGATAAAGGAGACCATAATTTGGATGCTTTGGGGTGCACAGAATGCGGAGCGCATAAGATATCAGCTCGCGCAAAACTCGCAGTGGTGGAATCCCCGCCTCTGCGACAAGGCTAAGTACAGGGCTAGCCCAGAAGGCACCAGTTGCAACTCAGACCCCACAGTGGTGGATGGGGTCTAGTATCTGCAAAATTGAAGGTGACACACAACCTTAGATAGGACTTCCATAGTCTAAACGAGACACGACCAGTGCTTGATACAATCGCAGGAGAACAGAGCGGTCTGCACCCCAGGTGGTATTGCACAGACACCTAAGAACATTGAGATGGGACCAGCACATCCTCTTCAGCTGGTGAAGATGAGGGAGCCATGTCAACCAGGCATTGAAGACTAGACCCAAGAAGCGATGGGTGTCCACCATCTCGAACGGCTGGCCATCGAGGAACAGGTCTGGATGGGGATGTACTGTACGGCGACGGCAGAAATGCACGACACACGACTTGGCTGCCGAAAACTGAAAGCCATGCGAGAGAGCCCACGAGTGCGCCCGGCAGATTGCCCCCTGTAGATGGCGTTCTGCAGCACCTATTATGGAGGAAGCGACGTAGATACAAAAATCTTCAGTATACAAAGAGGGAGCCACTGTCAGTCCAACAGCTGTCACCAGACCATTAATGGCTACATCTACATGATTACTCTGCAATTCACATTTAAGTGCTTGGCAGAGGGTTCATCCAACCACAATCATACTATCTCCCTACCATTCCACTCCCAAACAGTGTGCGGGAAAAACGAGCTCTAATTTCTCTTATTTTATTTTGATGATCATTCCTACCTATGTAGGTTGGGCTCAACAAAATATTTTCGCATTCGGAAGAGGAAGTTGGTGACTGAAATTTCGTAAATACACTCCTGGAAATTGAAATAAGAACACCGTGAATTCATTGTCCCAGGAAGGGGGAAACTTTATTGACACATTCCTCGGGTCAGATACATCACATGATCACACTGACAGAACCACAGGCACATAGACACAGGCAACACAGCATGCACAATGTCGGCACCTTTCGCAGCAATGCAGGCTGCTATTCTCCCATGGAGATGATCGTAGAGATGCTGGATGTAGTCCTATGGAACGGCTTGCCATGCCATTTCCACCTGGCGCCTCAGTTGGACCAGCGTTCGTGCTGGACGTGCAGACCGCGTGAGACGACGCTTCATCCAGTCCCAAACATGCTCAATGGGGGACAGATCCGGAGATCTTGCTGGCCAGAGTAGTTGACTTACACCTTCTAGAGCACGTTGGGTGGCACGGGATACATGCGGACGTGCATTGTCCTGTTGGAACAGCAAGTTCCCTTGCCGGTCTAGGAATGGTAGAACTATGGGTTCGATGACGGTTTGGATGTACCGTGCACTATTCAGTGTCCCCTCGACGATCACCAGTGGTGTACGGCCAGTGTAGGAGATCGCTCCCCACACCATGATGCCGGGTGTTGGCCCTGTGTGCCTCGGTCGTATGCAGTCCTGATTGTGGCGCTCACCTGCACGGCGCCAAACACGCATACGACCATCATTGGCACCAAGGCAGAAGCGACTCTCATCACTGAAGACGACACGTCTCCATTCGTCCCTCCATTCACGCCTGTCGCGACACCACTGGAGGCGGGCTGCACGATGTTGGGGCGTGAGCGGAAGACGGCCTAACGGTGTGCGGGACCGTAGCCCAGCTTCATGGAGACGGTTGCGAATGGTCCTCGCCGATACCCCAGGAGCAACAGTGTCCCTAATTTGCTGGGAAGTGGCGGTGCGGTCCCCTACGGCACTGCGTAGGATCCTACGGTCTTGGCATGCATCCGTGCGTCGCTGCGGTCCGGTCCCAGGTCGACGGGCACGTGCACCTTCCGCCGACCACTGGCGACAACATCGATGTACTGTGGAGACCTCACGCCCCACGTGTTGAGCAATTCGGCGGTACGTCCACCCGGCCTCCCGCATGCCCACTATATGCCCTCGCCCAAAGTCCGTCAACTGCACATACGGTTCACGTCCACGCTGTCGCGGCATGCTACCAGTGTTAAAGACTGCGATGGAGCTCCGTATGCCACGGCAAACTGGCTGGCACTGACGGCGGCGGTGCACAAATGCTGCGCAGCTAGCGTCATTCGACGGCCAACACCGCGGTTCCTGGTGTGTCCGCTGTGCCGTGCGTGTGATCATTGCTTGTACAGCCCTCTCGCAGTGTCCGGAGCAAGTATGGTGGGTCTGACACACCGGTGTCAATGTGTTCTTTTTTCCATTTCCAGGAGTGTAGATCTCGCCGCGACAAAAAACGTTTTTGCTTTAATGACTTCCATCCCAACTTGCGTATCATATCTGCCACACTCTCTCCCCTATTACGTGATAATACAAAATGAGCTGCCCTTTTTTTGCACCCTTTCGATGCCCTCCATCAATCCCACCTGGTAAGGATCCCACACCGCGCAACAATATTCTAACTGAGGACAAACGAGTGTAGTGTAAGCTGTCTCTTTAGTGGACTTCTTGCATCTTCTAAGTGTCCTGCCAATGAAACGCAACCTTTGGCTCGCCTTCCCCACAATATTATCTATGTGGTCTTTCCAACTGAAGTTGTTCGTAGTTTTTACACCCAGGTACTTAGTTGAATTGACAGCCTTGAGAATTGTACTATTTATCGAGTAATTGAATTCCAACGGATTTCTTTTGGAACTCATGTGGGTCACCTCACACTTTTCGTTATTTAGCGTCAACTGCCACCTGCTACACCATACAGCAAGCTTTTCTAAATCGGCTTGCAACTGATACTGGTCTTCGGATGACCTTACTAGACGGTAAATTACAGCATCATCTACGAACAACCTAAGAGAACTGCTCAGATTGTCACCCAGGTCATTTATATAGATCAGGAACAGCAGAGGTCCCAGGACGCTTCCCTGGGGAACACCTGATATTACTTCAGTTTTACTCGATGATTTGCCGTCTATTACTACGAACTGCGACCTTCCTGACAGGAAATCACGAATCCAGTCGCACAACTGAGACGATACCCCATAGGCCCGCAGCTTGATTAGAAGTCGCTTGTGAGGAATGGTGTCAAAAGCTTTCCGGAAATCTAGAAATACGGAATCAACTAGAGATCCCCTGTCGATAGCGCCCATTACTTCGTGCGAATAAAGAGCTAGCTGCGTTGCACAAGAACGATGTTTTCTGAAGCCATGCTGATTACGTATCAATAGATCGTTCCCTTCGAGGTTATTCATAATGTTTGAATACAGTATATGCTCCAAAACCCTACTGCAAACCGACGTCAATGATATAGATCTGTAGTTCGATGGATTACTCCTACTACCCTTCTTAAACACTGGTGCGACCTGCAGTTTTCCAATCTTTAGGTACAGATCTACCGGTGAGCGAGCGGTTGTATATGATTGCTACGTAGGGAGCTATTGTATCAGCGTAATCTGAAAGGAACCTAATCGGTATACAATCTGGACCTGAAGACTTGCCGGTATCAAGCGATTTGAGTTACTTCGCAACCCCTAAGGTATCTACTTCTAAGAAACTCATGCTAGCAGCTGTTCATGTTTCAAATTCTGGAATATTCCATTCCTCTTCCCTGGTGAAGGAATTTCGGAAAACTGCGTTCAATAACTCCGCTTTAGCGGCACAGTCGTCGGTAACAGTACCATCGGCACTGCACAGTGAAGGTATTGACTGCGTCTTGCCGCTTGTGTACTTTACATACGACCAGAATTTCTTCAGATTTTCTACCAAATTTCGAGACAAAAAGAGGGGCGCTCAGGACGGAACCCTGTGGAACCCAATTTTCTTGCCAATGGGAACTGCTGTAGGAGGAGCCAACTTGGACCCAAAAAGAGCGACAAGGAAGGAAGTTACAGATAAAAACTGGCGGAGCACCACAAAGGCCCCATTCGTGAAGGGTGGTGAGGATGTGGCAGTGCCAGGTGGTGTCACAGGCTTTATGCAGATCAAAGAAGACTAAGGAGTTGTTGCTTATGGGCAAAATCCGACCAGATAGCAGACTCCAGGTGGACCAAGTTATGCACCGTAGAGCAGCCACAGCAAAAACCACTTTGAGTCGATGACAAAAGGTTGCGGGATTCAAGGATCAAAAACCGCCACCGACTCATGTGTTCAAGGAGCTTGCAGAGGATGTTGGTGAGGCTAATTGGACAGTAGCTATCGAACTGAAGAGGTGGCTTCCCTGGCTTCAAATCCGGAACAACAATGCTTTCCTGCCACAGGGTAGGAAAGACTCCACCACTCCACAGACTGTTTAAGAGGGCCTGTATACGATGGTGGCCGTAAGTGTTCGAGCATTTGGTTATGTATCCAATCTGGTCCAGGAGCCGTGTCGGGATAGAGGATGAGGGCGCTGGCGAATTCCCACTCGCTGAATGGGACATTATAGGGCTCCAAGCAGCGAGAAACAAAAGACAAAGGCAGTCATTCTGAGTGCTCTTTCAGGAGAAGGAACATGGACGGATACTGAGTCGATGCTGAAGCTTGAGTAAAGTGTTGAATGAAATTTTCTGCTACAATGTTCGGATTGGTAAGGACAACACCATGCACAGAAATTCCTGCAACCCCGGTGGGAGGACAGTTGCCAAAAATTCGCCTGAGTTTCGCCCAGACTTGTGAAGAGGGGGTGTAGTCCTATGGCAGCTACATATCGTTCCCAGCAAATGCATTTATGAAATTTGATTTGGTAGTGGGCCCGGGTGCGGAGTCATTTAAAGACCAAAAGAAGAGCAGTAGAAGGGTGCCGCTTGATGTGTTGAAGAGCACGGCGGCAGTCTTTTATGGCTGAAGCAATTTCTGTAGTCCACCAAGGGACCATTTTCTGATGGGGAGAAGCTGAGGAAGAAGGGACTGCTGAAACAGCTGCTGAAAGGATGGCAGCAGTCAAAGTCTGTGTAGATTCACCAACACTGTCGTGTGGGAATACAGGGGGGATGGGAGCAGAGGAGAAGGCACCCCAATCAGCCTTATATATGGCCCACCTGGGAGGGTGACGGAGCAAGAGAGACTGAAGGAAGGTCAAAACAATTGGGTAATGGTCGCTGTCATGTAAGTCATCGTGGACACCCCACTGAATGGAGGGAAAAAGGCCGGGACTGCAGATGGAGAGGTCAATGGTAGAGAAAGTGCCGTGCGCCACACTAAACTGTGTGGGAGCACCTGTGTTTAGTAAACAGAGGTCAAGCAATGCCACAACAGCTTCAACTGTCCTGCCCAGGGCAGTAGTCGTATGACTACCCCAAAGAGGATTGTGGGCATTAAAGTCCCCTAGTAGCAAGAAGGGAGAAGGGAGTTGTTGAAGAAGGGTGGTTAAAGCAAGGGATGTGGGCGGCCTGTCAGGTGAGAGGTAGAGATTACAGATTGTGATTGGAGTGGCCAGATGGGTCGTGACAGCAATGGCTTCCAGAGTGGTATGGAGGGGAACCCATTTACTAACAATGTCCTTGCGGACCAAGGTACAAATACCACCAGAAGCCTGCAAGGGGCCAATTGGGTTCTGACAAAGCGTGGAACCCACGAAGGGCAGATGAGTAAGAATTGACAAAATGCATCCCCTGGAGTGCAATACAAGCAGCAGACTACAAGGAAAGAAGGGGACTCAAATCTGGAAGGTGACGCAAATATCCATTACAATTCCACTGAAGGATTCTCAAGCCGCAGTCCAAATGGGAAGCTAATGAACCGGAGTCTGTCACGCCGCTAAGTCACCATCCGTCACTGATAAGGATTGGGTAATATCCATATAGGTGGGGTCAGACACTGTTGGTTCATTGACTGGAGGAGGGGAAGGCCGCACCTCAGGGGGTACCAGAGGGGCCTTGCCCGTGTTCTTGTGTTTCTGCTTCTTCTCCTGGGAAGGAAGAGAAGAGCACACTTCAGTGCAGGCAGGCACAGAATTACATGAGGATATCTTGGCGCCCACCGCCTGCAGATTGTGCAGCCGATGTGGGGCAGCAGATTTCTTTTCAGGGTGGTGCTGAGAAGAAGAGTCCAGGGAGGGAGCTTCAGTACCGGTGGCAGCTGAAGGAGGGGAGCACTTTTCCAGCAAGGGAGGGGGAGCAGCTCCCGAAGGGCTGTGTATGGGTACTCACAAGGAGGAGGAGGGGATGTGGGAGAGGGAGGAGGCTAAAGGCATGGGGCAAATGGGGTGGGGCTGGGAAGAGGAGGGGGGTATGGACATAACTGAAGCAAAAGTAGAAGTCATAGACACAGGATGGAGCCAGTCATACTTCTGACGAGCATCAGTGTAGGTGAGCCGATCTAAGGCTTTGTACTCTTGAATCCTTCTTTCTTTCACAAACACCAGGCATGCAGGCAAGCATTGAGAATGCTGTCCATGACAATTTACACACACTGGCGGGGGAGCACAGGCACTCCCCTCATGGAGGGGGTGCCCACAGTCACCGCAGAGGGGATCAGTGGTGCAGCACGAAGACATGTCCAAACCATAAGCACTTAAAGCACCTGATCGGTGGTGGAATATAAGGTTTTACATCACACCGATACACCATTACCTTGACCTCCTCTGGGAGGTCACCCGTAGCTGTGCGATTGTTTGGAGGGCCTCGCTGCACACGCAGGATAAAACGAACCCCTCGACGCTTGAGGTTAGCACAAAGCTCCTTATCAGTTTGGAGAAGGAGATCCCAGTGGAAAATAATGCCCTGTACCGAGTTCGAAGAGTGATGGGGCAAGACGGAAACTGGGACGTCACCGAGATGGTCACAAGCATTCAGGGCAGCAGAAGATGTCTTTATGAGCAAAGCACCGGGCCGCAATTTACTCATCGATTGCACTTCGTCATACTTATCTTCAATCACCTCCATGAAAAACAAAGGCCTGGTCATGACAAAACTTCCATCTTCCATCCTGCTACAAACCAGGTACCAATGGAAAGGTTTCAAACCAAGCCGGCGAGCTTGACCTTCCTCCCAGGGGGTGGCCAGGGAGGGGAAGGCCGAAGGATCAGAAGAAGGAGTGTCACGTCTGCTACCACTCTTAGAGATAGCCACAGAATGGCCAGGATGGTGAAGCTTTTGTCACTTCAGGCGCAAGGCATCCACACTAGTACCACCCACTCCAACCAGGGGCTCGCCCCACGGGTGCCCCCCAGCCACAGCAAGGGCCGTCGCACTGCTACCATTGCCGGGAGTTCTGGTTCCCCAAAGTGATGAGCATCGACTCCTGGGCATGCACGAGTCGTTAACAGCTCAGGTACTAGCAGTGTGATCCCTGTGGTTTCAGGGGGCTCAGCCAAGTGGATACTTAACAAGCCCCACCACACAGACTGGCTACCGTGCTGGTGACCTAGCAGGAGGGGGCCAGGGCGCAAAGGGAAAGGGGAGGGGGAGAGGAACCTGCACCATGGAAGCTAGGTAGAGAGTTCATCCCCAAATTGCTCACACTGAATGGAAAATTTGGGAAATGGAGGTCAAACCCCAAAGGGACTAAAAACTCCGAATACGAGATGGAAACAACAAACTAAACAATAGCACAGACCAAAAACAAAGCCAGGAGGATAGCCAGGTCGACATAAAGAAGTCCACTAAGAGGGGAAAAAGATGGGGCAGGGACAAAAGGAGCAAGGATAGGGACAGAGAGGAACAGGGATGGTAATGCAGCCTGGAAAGGAAAGGAGGCTGCAATGGCTCAGGGCCCCATGCACACCACACACGTACCCACAAAAGGACTGTGGGCCCCCTGGGGGTTTTGGCATGAAGGAGAACACTAAACTCTGTTTGGTGAACATGTGGCATTGGATAGACAAGATATAGTTGAAAAATATAACTGTCCACATAACAGAGTGGACTTAGTGTTCTGTCCTTAAGGTCATACATGGCATTGCTCCACCGAGCTGAAAAAGGCAGATTTGTGGACCTCCTGGAGGAAATAGAGAATTTCTTCAGTTTTCTCTTATCAACTACTCAATGCTGTGGTGATGAGAAACAGCCTTTTTTGCGAGCCTTTCAATTGCCATCTACTTGGTGGCAGACGATGTCACTACCCAGTAGGATGTAAAATGCCTAACAGTTCCCTTTATATGACAACACCTGGCAGTTCACCATGTGAGAACAAAATTTGTTATTGCTTGTGGGTGTTGTTCGTCTTCTAACTTTTGCTATTATCTTGCTTGTTAGTGTTCTTTAGCAGCAACTGCACCAAATACATTTGAATTGAGCTATTAGTTGAAATCTTTTCTTCTCTACAGCTAAAGCACTGCAATTCAAACGATGTTTTAGTGAGTTAATTTTCCACTAACTCAATGCTCCAGCTTTTTAACACTTAATAATCTTTATGATAACACTGTTTATATTGATAGTGGTCATTTGGTTTTCATTTTTTTAAATTTTAATATCCAAGTAATACAAAAAAATTGTACTGGTAACTGTGTCAGGGTTATAGAGGGCGTTACTCTACCCGTATGACAAGCTGTGGCTGCTTGCACTGATCTGTGAACAATAGCCTCAGTTTGGCCATGTAAATCAAAGTCTTACAGTAATGTGTTGTCACAAGCCTGATGAGTCTCTACGACTTGGTTTAAACAGTATGTTGCCTAATTTTGTTATTACAATTGTACAATGTAAATTTAATTTACATCTTTTAATTACTGATTCTTGTATATTTTCTTGTATTTTTTAATCACTTAAGACTGCTACCCAATAGCTAAAATCTAGATCTGTAATATACAGATTGTATGTGTGACTGATTGCTGAATTCCTTTTTATTTTTTGTAATCCTAGATTACACTCAGAGTTGGAATATAACGAAATAGCTGGAACAAAATTATCTTCTCCACACAAACCAGCCTGGACTGTGAGAACACCAACCACACAAGACAACTCACACTCTTGGCAAAAGAGCAATGGCCTAAAGATAGTAGTAATCACGTCCATTATGTGTTTCCAGATATCTGGAAAGCTATCAATTTGGCATGAAAGCAAATGTATACTAAAGAAAATTGACTGGATGTGACTGGACTGGAAAATTTGTTGTCTGGTAAAATGTAATTTGGTATCTTGGATTTTATGTCAGAGACACTGACATGACTTTAGATGTTAACACAGTACATATTAATACATTTTATATTGACCTCAAAAACCCTAGACTGGTTTAACAACATATTTTAAAAATAATAGCCACATCACAAGGACTACTTAAAATGTGACCAAGAAATTATATGAACTATGTAAAATGAGGTTTATCAATTCTGAAGACACATTGTTTTAGTATACATGATGAAGGAAAAAAATGCTGCAATTGGGATCAGCAGATGATTCCTCATAGCAATTCAAGACAAAAGTGTATCTAGCAAAACCTAGCACCACCAATAGGTTTAACAGAAACCAGATTTTAAATAATGAGACTGTGGCAACACTAACTGCATGCTGTGTGATCAAGAACAAGTAACATGAACTCCGCACTGTGCTCCACCTGTATCATTTGCTCAGTGAGACAATGGAATGCCGTTGGGAAAAGATATGCAGATCTGCCAATGTTTGAGTCTTGTTCGTGCCAATGCACACAATTGTATCCATTTTACACCTCCATAATACGGTATCTAGTGTATTTCTTTCTGTTACTGTTACTTTTATTTAAACATTAAGACATAACATGAACTTCTTACAGACATAAATGACCACTTTGTTTAATACATGACACAAATAAAGCCAACAAAAAATACTAGTGGCTACAGTATCATCATCTGTGCTCATGAGGTACAAAAAACACAACAATTAGGCAACACTAGATTACACTTTATACTGCGCACACAATAATTCCTTTCTGTACATTTGATACCCAAGTGTATCTTCACAGAGCCGGTATAAACACGTACGAGCAACAGTCACTTTAGAGAGGACATTCAATGCGACCACCTTGCATTTGCTAAAACTTCCCCGTTACTGGTTCACACTTTCTGACCCTAAAAAATACACCTGCAGCCACCATTGCCAAAGCTGCGTGCACATAAGCTATCAGGTCATGTACATCCATGGATGGAGCACTATAAATTTGTTCCTTCAAGTTTCCCCACAAATAAAAATCTAGTGGTTTAAGGTCCAGGGAATGTCAAGGCTAGAACACTGGACCTCCACAACCAATCCATGTCCCTGGAAACACTTCATTTAAATAGTTATTTGCATTCATTTCAAAGTGTGAAGGGGCACCATCATGTTGAAACCATAATTGTCACTGAATACCATGTGGAACATTTTCCAGGCATCAGGCAAAGTATTCCAAAGAAATGTACAGTAGAGCCCATAAGCATTCCTCCCACAGTTACAGCCCACAAATTTATGCCAAAGTGTGTCACATTCACGGGTAACACGTGGGTCATGTTCTGAGCAATAATGGCTGTTGTGGAGGTTGAAAATGCCTTCACAAGTGAAGCTAGATTCGTTAGTTGGTATCACATGATTTATTGAGTGTTCGCTACCTTCCACTTGGTGCAAAAGCCATTCACAAAACTGTATTCATCAAATGCAGTCTTCTGGCTGCTGGTGTTGAGTTAATGTGTAATGATACGCAAATACTTCTTCACTGTACAACAAACACTTAAATAACAATTGGCTCTGAGCACTATGGGACTTAACATCTATGGTCATCAGTCCCCTAGAACTTAGAACTACTTAAACCTAACTTAACCTAAGGACATCACACAACACCCAGTCATCACAAGGTAGATAAAATCCCTGACCCCGCCGGGAATCGAACCCGGGAACCTGGGCGCGGGAAGCGAGAACGCTACTGCACGACCACAAGCTGCGGACTCAATAACCATTCTTTGAGATATCTGGTACTGCACTGCTATATCACAGGTACTTCGCCGAGATGATTGGTGAAGGTTTTCAAGAATTACATCCTCTGATGAGTACGCCTAGTCCTCCGGTGACTTACGTCCATTACTTTTGGGCAAAGACAACCGTTTCCTGAGGGTGTTGCTCAGAGTGATGAAAAACATTCTTTTCAAGAAGGGAACCTGATGAGGATTGAAACCATAGCTCCATGGTGGATGTGAGTTTGCTGTCACAGCAGTCTCTACTCAAACTACCATGACTGGTACAGTAGAGCGGGGGATACACCTTCTGAAGCAGTATATTGCTCCTTCCTACGTACATCTCGCGAAGAGACCATGAGGACAAAATTAGAGAGATTAGAGCCCGCACAGAGGCATACCGACAATCTTTCTTTCTACGAACAATACGAGACTGGAATAGAAGGGAGAACCAATAGAGGTACTCAAAGTACCCTCTGCCACACACCGTCAGGTGGCTTGCGGAGTATGAATGTAGATGTAGATATTGTAAATAGCATGCACACAAATTATTTTACTAGGACCTATGTAAAGTTTTTTGCTCGGGGGGGGGGGGGGGGGGGGGGGGGGGGGGGGGGAAACAGAACACACAGTTCTTTTAACATAATTTCCCACATTGTGTAATGTTTCCCAACATCTGGGCATATAAAGAACATCATAAATGGTACAATTACAAGATCCCCTGGTAAACATTTTCCTTCTGGCTGTTACTGACCCTGGTATACTCATCATAGAGTCGACTGTAACATTTCAGCAAAATGTGTTTGCCATGAAGTGTGCGACTGGTCCATGACATGGAGATGAAACAGGTTCTTCTGATACAATAAAATTTCTTAACTGGGAGAAGGTACAATTTTGTTTCTTTTGGCCGCATACATTGTCTCCTGATGAACCAGGAATGCATTAGTGGTGCCCTCCAACTGGACTATGATTTTTTGTAAAGATGATTAGCAATCATTTGATCTGATTTATCAATTTGTACTTCACTGTCATTAAAGTTCAGAATCACAAAGCTGCACATTCCACGAACAGAACTATCAGACAGAGGGAAGCTAATTATTGTTTGTGGGGATTTCAATGTAGATTTTCTGAAAAAGTCTGATAGAAAGCTGTACCTTGAAATATTACTTGTTCTTTCAATTTGACGCCAGTTACTGATTTTCCTACTCTGGTTGTGCAGGAAAGCAGCACAACAACAGATAATGTTTTTATAGACCCAGATAAATTTATTCAAATAATATTTTTCCTGTTAGGAATGGTCTGTCTGATCATGATGCACAGCTAGTTGCAGCATATGACATAGCTCCATACATAATGCAAAACAGTCTCTCAAAATAGGGCATTCGATTAATGATTTAATAGTTGCAAATTTTAGACAAAGCTTGCACAGTTAGAGTGGCACTAATTTGAAATTTAATCTCTTTCATGATGCCTTTGTGAGTATATCTGAAAACAGTTTCCCTAAGAAAATGGTGAAACAATTGTAAAAAAACCATCAAATAATATAAAAACTAGTGCACTGTATTAAGAAAAGTTATTAATGAGTCCATATGTATGAGCACTATGTCTGAGATTAACATCTCTGCTAATAAAATTAAAACAATTTGGAATCTGGTTAAAAGGGAAACAGGGCAACTGAGAGAACACGAAGACTGTATTTCTATCAAACTCAATGAAAAGTTTATTAACAAAAAGTCAGAAGTAGAAAATATTTTTAATAATTATTTTTTAAATGTTGTAGAGAAAATGCAAGGCTGCATATGAAGACGCAATACTTATTTAATTTGATGAAACTGAAATTCAAAGCCACCTCTCCTACTGAAAGTAGGAAAAATAGTAAATTCACTCAAATGTAAAGGCTCACATTGAATTTATGGTATTTCCAACAGCGTACTAAAAGCTTGTTCCCAATAGATAAATAGAATTCTCAGCCACACATGTAGCAGCTCACTGAAACTGGTCATTTTTCTGGACAGACTGAAATATGTTGTTATTAAACCATTGCATAAAAAATAATGATAGGTCTGATGCTGACAACTACCGCCCAATCTCACTTCTGACAGCTTTATCCAAAATTCTTGAAAAGTAATGCATTCAAGAGTAACTGCACATATTTGTAAAAATGAAGTACTAACAAAATGCCAATTAGGTTTTCAGGAAGGCTTTTCAACAGAAAATGTTATACATGCCTTCACTGATAAAAATACTGAATGTTCTGAATAACTGAAAATCACCCATTGGGATATTCTGTGATCTCTCAAAGGCTTTCGACTGTGTAAATTGTGAAATTCTTCTACATAAGCTTAAGTATTGTGGTATGAGTGGGGCAGTGCACAAATTGTTTAATTCACATATAACTGGAAGGATGCAGAAGGTTGAAACTGACAGTACAAATAGTCTGTAAAAATCAAGCGTGTCCTCTAAATGGGTAAGTAACAAGAATGGTGGCACATAAGGTTCAGTCTTGGGTCCCTTGCCACTCTATATTCATAGAGATGCAAAGCTAGTTCTTTTTGCAGATGATACAAGTATAATAATCACATCCAACAAACAAGAATTATCTGAGGAAATTGTAAATAGTGTCTTTCAGAGAATTATTAAGCAGTTACTTTCAATAAATTTCGAGAACACACAGTATATGCAAGTCTATACAGTAAATGGCATAACACCAATGATACATATAGACTTTGAACAGAAGTCTGTTGCTAAGGCAGAATATTCAAAATTTCTGGATGTGTGCACTGATGAGAAATTGAACTGGAGGAAACACATTTATGATCTGCTGAAACGATTAGGTTCAACTACTTATGCTATTAGGGTCATTGCAAATTTTGGTGATAAATATATCAGTTAATTTGCCTACTATGCTCATTTTCATTCACTGCTGTCATATGGCATCATATTTTGGGGTAATTCATCAGTATTACAAAAAGTATTCATTGCACAAAAGTGTGTAATCTGAGTAACAGCTGGAGCCAACCTAAAATCGCCTTGCAGACATTTATTTAAGGAACTTGGGGTATTCGCAGTACCTTTGCAATATGTATATTCACTTATGAAATTTGTTATTAATAACCCATTTCAGTTCAAAAACAACACCAAAGTGCATAGCTATAACACTAAAACGAAGGATGTTCTTCACTCTTGAGTTGAATCTGACATTGGCACAGAAAGGGGGTGAAAATTGCTGCCACAAAAATTGGTCATTTGCCAAATAGGATTAAAAGTCTGACTGATACCCAATCAGCATTTAAAAACAAGTTAAAAGAATTTCTGAATGACAAGCCCCTCCTACACAACAGATGATTTTTTACATATGAAGTAGTAACTAAAAACGAAAGAAACAAAAAGAAAATTATATTGCATAAAGGAAAGTTATCTTCCACATCATTACAAAATGTCATACTCATGATCTATGGGACAAGTATTAATGTAGTGTAATGTAATGCAAGTGATGATATGAACAAAAGATCATTCAGAATCCAAAAACAAGGTGGTATCTCTTTGCAAATGACACTTCCTTATACAATCTAACAAATTCCCAATAGAGGTTAGAAAGCACAAAGCCAACACAGAACACAAGACAGACCCAGGTGTTGCCTGTTGCAATGAGTGCACAGCAGTTATTCTCAGGCACTATCCACACTGTGTTGGTGACTTAGTGAATAGTACTATTTACAATCTCTTACATCTTGCAGAGGACTGTATACCCATTAAGGAAACTGGAAGATCAGGGTGTAAAGTTCTGTTGATTTTGAGATCATCAGAATTGGAGCTGATTCTCCAACTGAATTAGGAGGAGGGGAAAGTGGCACCCTCTCCTGTTTGAGCGAAACACTGCAATAAAAATTTTAGGAGTATCAAATCAGATGTAGGCAATATATTAATCTGGTGCCAAAAACTCAAAGATTTCTTATTCTTGAGAAATGTAAAGTTGTGCAGGTCATAGACTGCCAAACAGCATATTAACTGCCTACATGATTAGCGAGATATAATGGAAGTCTGGCAACTCTCACAAATACGTATGTAGATATGAAATGTAACAACAACATAGCTTTAGTTGTATTTAAAGTGAATTGTGTTCTTTGATACACTAATAACATACTGTAACATTAGTTTGCTTATGAAGCTGGGAACATCATGCCTATGCTGGGAACATCATGCACATACTGTTAAGTGCAAAGTGAACCATTTCAGCCTTGTTTGTATCATGGGAATTCTCATACTCCATGTGAATGAAATGTGAAGAAACACTAATAAGTGTTACATAAAACATTTTCTGCCATACTTTTCTAAGTGACAAAGATAGTAAATGTAACAAAGGGAAAAAGAATTCTAAGCAACATGAGGTACATGCACCAGACACTGTTAGACAAGTACGGTAAACTGCATCAAAGACCTATAATTTAGAATGGCTCATTTGAGATGTCCCGCACAATTATTGTGATAGACCAAGATAAAACCGACAGCTGGACACATGTTAATATGCCTTTAAAACCTCCTGGCAATCTTGAAAACAGAAATTTTACAATGAAAAACTATAAACTGAAGACTTCCAGGTACTCCATACTGCCCTTTTACACCTCCCACAAGCCAATGATTTGTGTTTGCTACAGAACATGCAGCAATTGCCAAATGGAATATGGAAAGTATTAAATAAGATTCGTAGCTACACTAAAGCAAGTTACAGGCAAATACCATTAAAGTCATCTTAAAAGATGAGTGTCTCCTGATGGGTAGCAACCGTTAGTAAAAAAGGAGACCATTTGCTATAAGAACAGTATCTACATCACAGTATCTTATTTTTGCGTGCAATATTCAGCCTTCACAGTGTCACGTCAAATAGAATCTAAGTGAAAATTATATCAGAAGGTCTAATTGAGGCTTAAAATATACCTAAAACTGCCGGTTGTTAGAACTTACTACATTCAACATTAAGACAATGAACAGGCGAAGAAAAATGTCAATGATGTAAGCATAATTCTGGGATTTTTCTGTTATTCCCATTCCTGCAGGGCACATACAGGACTGAACAGAAAACTTATTTGTATGTTTCATTTATGTGACTAATTTCATCATTTTGGGATTGTTTTTGTTTAACTTTTTGGTGCTGCAAATAGATTCCCTGCACAAAATCTAGTAAAATCACACATATTTAGAGTTACCCGTGTACTCTAAATGCCTCAATAACATGAATAGCAGTGACTAAGATGAATGATATGACCCTAGATTTGCTACCAGTTTTTTAACATCTAGCATTACAAAAAAAAAATTTTTTTAGCAATGAAGCAAAGTTTCTTGATATGTTTCCAATGAAACAGTATTTTAATAAATTCTTCTTTCTGTATCATAGAGATCCACATCATTTTCATGATGACTGTGCACTTCAAAGTGAAGCTAGTCTAGCAATGGCTGTCATGTACTGCAGAAGGGAACACACATTTTATGAAACAATATTCAATATATCCTCACCTGAAACCATGCCAATTTTCCATTAGCTTTTGTACACATTTACCACAACTCACTGACAGAATATGAAAAGAGGTTCTTCAGAGATTAGAATGTTATTCTTGGAAAGGTAGAGCAAGACTCCCACTGTGTGTATATTTTTTAATTTGACATTACTGTCAATGAGGAAACGTTAAATATTCAAAGCTCCTCTTTATATTCATAGAATCTATAGTTCTCGTGCAATAAACCATTTACAATATTCCTAGTAGTTACGTGAACCTGGTAGCAGACATGGTGAATTCAATACAAATCACATCACTTTCATTTACAAAAAGCCAATAATGGTCCCATTTTACAGAGTTTGTAGATTAACATGCAAAAATGAATCTCATTCTCATATAATCCAGTTTTCTATTTCATGTTTGAACCTCCATAATTAAACAGTTAACAACATTTACCACAATATTTACACCAAACCACATACCCCTTTGACATACTTTAGCACTGTTTGCTCATGTAATTCTGGAAACTTTACTTTCATACTACAATGCAGTAATAAAGCTGACATTTATTTAATTTTTGTCCAGTTGTGGCACATCAATGACAAAGATAATATCGTCTCTGCCTGTGCTTCACAGAGACCTCACTTGATTTGATTTCAGAGCAACTGCGGAGGGAGGCAGGAAGAATAAAATACATCAACAATTGCTTCATACCAATGAAAGTCTGTCTCCAATGGAGTGCAAAACACGTAATAAATATTCGAGTTTTCAGTGAGCTTTCACAGTCTGCAAACATGTAATAGTAGTAGTAGTAGTAGTAGTAGTAGTAGTAGTAGTTTTAGTTGGAGACAGGGTTCACCGGATTAAGTGGTTCAAAAAGGAACCCAGTTCACCAGTATAAGACTACTGAATATCAGTACATACTACTGTTTATGACACATACTTCTGTTTCTGACACAAAATTTAATATTTTCCTAACACACATTTGTCAGAGCAAGCAGCAACTGTAGGTGCTGACTCATCATTTGGTTCAAACCCCCCTTTTTTTAGTGTTTTGCTTAATGGTGTGACTGGTTCCATTAGCAAGGCCCACTTTACCTCTAAAATTTAGACAAAATGCAACCTACGTTTTTTCTGTTTTGTTTGAAGGTGCAAAAACAACGAAGGCCATATGCACCCATGCAACTCAATTCATTACACTGAAGCTTTCCAGGTAATATTTTATTTGCACAACTGAAAGTCTTACAAAGCCCATACACCTGGACTGGGCAGAACTTCTGCCCATGTGAAGAGCTGCTGCACATGTGCAACTTCCTAGTCAGAGTGTGCACATTTACCAAACGTGTAAACAGGGAAACTGAACTGTCACTGCTCGTTTAGTGTACTTTCGTAAGCACTGATGTTGCCACTTCACTTTACCCACTAGCTGGGATACACTATACCTGGGGAAACCTACTGCTCTTTTCACAGTGTTCAATACAATTATGGGAAGGTATAGTGTTATTCTATCACTCTGTTAAAATGGCACAGAGCTAAAACAAAACATACAAACAAATGGTGCATAAATATGCTGGATTGGTTTTATGTCCATGTTAGTTATCTAAATACCCTTAATGGCAAGTGTATCAAACATGCCTCTCAATAATTAAAGGATAATTTTTGAGCATGTAAGTGTATCTTGAACAACTGGTTTAATACCAAATTTATCAGATAACAATGTTTGTCTATGTAACATGGAGCAGAACGAGGCATGGTTAGTAAATAACAATTTTAAATTAGAAAAAGAAAGAAATCCGAAATTTGTTATCATTGGTGATGAGACCACACAAAAGTGCGGCACATTGATAAATGCAAGCACTTGTCAATATTTTCATCGTTAATACTCTATCAAAACCTAGATTTATTCATTTTCATTATGGAGAAAAATCTTTCACACACATGGACATTACTCTCACAGCTTCATGTTGCAGTCGTGGAAATTCTTGCTGTGGAAAGTTTTCGTAGAAATCTTTGCCCTTCGTACTGCAAAGAACTTGTCCTCCAGCGATGTATTGCACTGCAAGTCAGTAAGATCTATTTGAAAATGATTCGGGGCATCTTCAACCGATGCTAAAAATGGCCGAGCAAAGCAATGAATGATAGGAGACACACTGGTAACATCTACAAATTGTGCTCGAAACTGCTGCTAAGTTTTTACATTTACTGACATGTATCCTTGAAATCTAGCACTTTCATAGACCAAACCAAGAGTAAGGAAATTTGCAGTGTTTTCAGACAATACTTGGCTCTCCCATAGAGCAAGCTTCCTTTCAAAACATTTAATATTTCCAACTTGTCAAAAAGTAAATCATTTTCACGTTGCAAACTGATGTGCAGGCTATTCATCTTAGATGTAATAGCCAGGGGGAAACACAAAGTCTGATAGCCAGCCAGGGTCTTCTAATTCATCTTTTCAGCATTTTACCTCGATTGAGCCTGTGTACTTCGGTATAGTAAGGTATGTCACTTTGCTCCTCTCCTAATTCCTCCAAGAACTGCTGAAACTGGCGATGCACAAGCTCATATGTTTTCAGTATTCCCAACAATTTGCAGGATGTTTTCTAACATTGCTAATCTCGCACAAAGTGTCTCTCAATGTAGAGTGCAGTGAATTCCATACAATGTCTATTCTATGCATTCTAGCTTTTTGCACATCAGTGCCATGAGTCCTCTTTGGTGGCCTCACATTAACCGTGTTCCATTCGATGTCACTGAGAATAACCAAATCCGACCCATATCAACACCATCACCAGCTTGCTAGACAGCTTGGAGGAAGTCTACGTCTGTCATGATCCTTTCAAAGGCACTAAGTCCAAAACGTTCTCTGTTACATGCAGATTGCTACTGACATCTCATATGTACAACACTAACTGAGCTGTATCTGTATAATCTGTTGCTTCATCCCCTGCAACAGAGAAAGCAGCAAAGTCTTTAGCGTTATTAACTGCCTGTGTATATTGCCGACCATAACTCTTATACTTTGTGTCGTTTCTTTGGAAAGGACAATTTCTTGAAACCTGCTGACATTAATGGGACACAGAAATTCTGCAGCATCGGTAAGACAACCTTTTACAGACCCCCTTTGGAAAAATTTTCCCAGCTCTTGCTATTCTTGGTGTAGTTTTGAAACTTGCTCGCAGTGCAGATGCACTGCAATTGTTCTGGAAAATTGAAAACAGTACGTTGTAATACAAGAAACTAAGAGTTCAAGAGGTATCAGTTGTTATGACACGTTAAAAACATGTTTATGTGCCTGATCCATTTTCTTAAGTGCACTTAATTTGGCTTGCTGTTCTTCGCAGTTTAGTACACTAAACTCGTCTTTATGGAGTGAGTTGTTTTGTTTTTCAATCGTGAACTTGGGCTGCTCACCTGTTATTCAGCAGCAAAGCAAATACTGTGAGTTTTCACCTACTGCTGTACAGAAGACTTGCAGTTCCCAGTCATGTTTCAATGACTGAGAACACAGATTCCCATTCTTTGCTTTTCTTGCAATACTAGCCATTTCTCAGCACATCTTGCGTAAGGCAGTTGCCAGAGGGAAGCAAGACTGGATGTGCTTTGGTCCTCCTGGTACCACATAAGCAAGGAAAGGAAACCGTCACTGCTCATTCGGTATGCATGTCTAGTCACAGATGTCACTGTTCTGCTTTGTCCACTGGTTGAGGTGTGAGCACCTCTGTCACACTTCTGCACTTTTACATAGTGTGCAGCATTTGGCTGGCACTGCCATACACAATACTGTTAGATCATTTTTTATTTACCTTTCAAAGCGTCATCACACATTAATGAACAGTTAACTGTCCCAAAAGCTGTAAATGACAGTGATTAACTTAGAGAGGAGGTTTTAGAGTTTAACATCTTTGTGGCGCTGTTAATATCAAGATCTGGAGCACGAGGCCAGTTACAACAGATTGTGAAAGGACTGAGATGTGGTTGCCTTAAAAGAGCAATGCAAACAAGGATGTGCACATCACTTCTAAAGAGTGAGTTTCAACTCCTAACTAACCCACTACTTGCTAAATATTATTCTTAGGCCAGGTACGAACAGTGTGGGCGATGCTCTAGGTAGAATGTGACTAAGTGTAGGAAGGCTGGTGATAAGATGATTGGAGGAAGCATGAAGACAGATGGCAATAAAAAAGGGTTCTGTAAATTTGGGAATAATTCATACATGCACCTCGACTAACCAACCATGAAGAATGTCTCCAGTTTCCATCAGTACCACCTAAGAAAGCACCATGGATGATTAAAATACTACAAATTTATTTAGGAGGAGCGACATAATTTTATGTCCTGCTGTCTTGATACAGATTGACCTTTCCTTCCAACAATCATTTCATCTGAATGACAGGATGATTTGTTCAACACAGTCACAACCAATTCCCTATACCTCCTATGAATGAAACTTGAAAAACAATCAAATACACATTTAACCAACTCTAAACCTTGACCTTACATTACAACCTCCCCTTCCCCCCATAGGCCCCAACAGCACAACTAAACCATCTAACAAAACTTTTAGTTCCTTTCATCCTTAAGTGACAAATTCATGAGGTCCTTCCCACAACCCTCACAGAGTATTACACTGTCCAAACAACTCTCACAACATCATAGATAGTAACTTTATCACTAACTCCAAATCCTACACAGCATGAATTTTACCCATGAGAATGAGTCTGATTCAAGAACTGTTTTACAAGATCCATCTTCCTCCTCACACATTAGTCCTGATTCAATCATGTCACATCACAACATAGGAGCTAATAGTGAATGCATTTAAACAGTTCATGAACTTTACTGCAGCCACTCCAGTATTGCTGAATATTAAAGAATTATACACTTGTGAATAGGCCTCCACTACCACCCTGCAGTCAGTTTGCTAGGTCTGCCACCCAGTGGCTGTATACGTACATGCTGCAGAGCCCACGTACAAACCTTATCCCCACAGCTCTGTATTTAAATACTTTCTTTGAACACTATCTCCTTCAAACTGCACTCATGAGAACCAGTGCAGTCCCTGGTTCCACAATCCTTTTTGACCTCTCAATGGTTTCTGCCTTAGACCCTCTATTTTACACTTTTCTTAACTGTAATTTCTCACTTTATTCTCATTCTTCAATTTTACGTTACCCCATTAATTTTATTTTCCGGATTTTTTAACCTGCCACTACTTATCCCATGCTCCTACTGCTTTGTATTTGACCTTACATTTACCAACATTTTCAGCTTTATTGGGTCTTTTCACATAATCACAGTATTATATTCCATAGAGAAATATTCACTATCAGAATCAATAAACTTAGATATGAGAACTTGTCGACACTCGATAAGAGCAGCAAATATTTTATAACTAACCTACAAATAAATTAAAATTTAAAAATCTATTAACTGTAAAAAAGTTTCTGGGGTTTGACTGAACAGCTATGTACACAAGAAATCCACACAGAATACGAAAAGATAAAGTTTGGCTCAAATGGCTCTGAGCACTATGGGACTTAACATCTGAGGTCATCAGTCCCCTAGAACTTAGAACTACTTAAACCTAACTAACCTAAGGACACCACACACATCCATGCCCGAGGTAGGATTCGAACCTGCGGTCGCGTGGTTCCAGACTGTAGCGCCTAGAACCGCTCAGCCACCCCAGCTGGCAATAAGTTTCCTCAACAGTAATTGCTAATGGAAAATATAGTTTAGTTTCAGGCAGCTGATCCTGAACCACTGTAAAATATCTGGTACAACCTTCTTTGGCCACAAATGCCAAACTGTACAGCAATTTGGAGCAGTGTAGAAAATATGCAAACACTTAGATTGTATACAAACATTCTTTCCCCATGAATATTTCTCCAAATATCTGTATCATTTAACTGCTTGTCATCTATGGACTGTGACTAACATTTATAACATACGAAATTTTAACTAGCTATAATATTTTGCAATCTATACAAATTGTATATGTTCACAATTTCCAAAGCTAAAAACCTTAAAAAATAATCAGTATAATGAGATAAAAATATAGGCTTATTCCAACTGATATCACAAACCATTACTACTTTCCTCTAGTCTGTAATGCAGCAAATTCTAGCTGAAAGTCACTAATCTTGTACACAAGGGTTATTAAACATTTACATTTGATTATGCGTGGTATATTACACTACTATGCAATTAAATATAGTTGTCAAGGTTTTGACAATGCTCACCTAACTTAAGTTCTGAACAGGTATCTATTCAACTCTCCACTGAAAGCAAAGACAAATGTCTCACCTGAGAATTAATATCAATGACCAAGCAACCATAGAAGATCCTTTCTTGTGTAATGGCAGAATTGTACGGCCATAGCGGACAGTGGGAGAGCCGCCGCGCTGTGCGCTTATCACACGGAATGCTGATGGGAAATGGAATCTGAGTCGCGCACCGTGGCGTGTACACAGCCACCGGCTACGAAGAGCAGTCTGAGACCGGCCAGTTGCGAACATGTATCAATCTCGACACAGTGAAGACGGGTTACCAGACGCGCATAATGCAGTGTCACACCGTCTTTATTAATAAATGGTAAAACTAAGTTTTCCGTTTTCCACATTCCGCACTACCCGGAACTACTGCCCACGCATCCCATCCTAACAGCAAATGGATGCAATAACATTTTACTCGGCCGTCCAAAAGACCCCATTAGAAAAGTGGTGCCAGGTGTGGGATTATTTTCGGAAAACCTACAGTCCTGAAAAGCGCAGCGATGTGTAAACTTAACATCGGAGCATCTTTACGACAATACAGCAAGCAGCAGCAGCCAAGGACATCGTCCGACAACACGGGGACATCCAGTGCTGGAATTCAGGTTAGTCTACTCAGATTGGCTTAAAACGAAAGGCAGTGATGGATTTTAATTTTTTCTGTATTGAGTGACTGGTATAGACTGCATTCAAAATGGTAGACTCAAAACACGAGTAACACGGTCGATCTCCAAACCGTTATAGAAGAACTATGAAGAGAGATTCAACAATTAAAAGCAAATAAAAGCGAGCATAGAATCCCGGTTGATTTGTCACATGATGGCACTTCTGTTCCAATAAAAAATTTTTCACTGTTGCCATCAGTACCAGTGTTCAGTGGAAAACCTGAGGAAGATGTGAAAGTATTTTTTCGGAAACTCGAAGGCGCAGCTCTGTGGGGTTCGAGGACCGATTCAGATAAGCTAGCAGTTACTAAATTGAAAATCCAAGGAGCCGCACAAGATTTCATTAGCGTGGAGCCGATTTCCATGAAAACCGAAGTTTACAATGATTTTAAAACGGTAGTAGTTCAGAGGTTCAAACGCAAAAGTGCAATCAGATTCTACCGTGAGCAACTTCATAGTTTGCGCATGCAGCGTGATGAATCTATCACGCAATTCGCTGATAGAATCCAAAACACAAATGCTCAGACTTACGAGCTTGTAGAGGACGAAAATGAGAAATGGTTCCAGCTTTTCGAAGCCGATCAGAGAGCAGCTTTTCGAAGCCGATCAGAGAGCACTTGACACATTCATCCATGAGCTGTATGGGGAAGAAGTAAACAAAGCAGTCAGACTCGCACACTGTAAAACATTTCAAGAAGCAGTAGAGGCAGCTGTTGGTTTTGCCGAAGCATTGAGACACCCAGATGACATGCGAAAAGAAGAACGTCGCGTGTTCAATTCAAGTGTGGAATGTTACCGATGCAATAGGCCCGGTCATGAGGGCAAGGACTAAGGAGAACAAGACCTGCCACAACTGTGGGATACAGGGTCACTTAGCGAGGAACTGCCGCAACAAAAAGAAACCAAATGTGAGCAGCAGACAACTCGGCAGATCTTTAAACGAGTGCGGGGACGTACGTGCCACCACAGCATCCGCCCCTTGCCTGAGGCAGTGATTCCTGTTAGTGTAGCTGAAAATCAATTCGATAATGACTTCGTGATAGGTGCTGTTTATTGTGAAAAAAATTTTAAATTATTGATTGACACGGGAGCACAGACCTCACTGATGTGGTGTTCTATAGACGAAAGGGACAAGCTGAGACCGCCAATGTTTAATGTGCGGGGGCTCAACAGTGGGAAACTATGTAACTATGGAGAAGTTGACGTAGAATTGTGTCTAGGCCAGGACAAATACACAGCAACGGTGCAATTGGTTTCTAACAATGAAACGCGCTATGATGGTGTACTTGGATTTGATTTCTTATCTGCTAACGGGGCAGAGATATTTGTCACAGCAGGAAGGATCAGACTAGGTCGTAACAATTACAACCTGGAAAATCATTCTTCACGTCACACTCAAAGGAGTCGAAATTCTGACGCCGATGGACCGATCACCCTGACCGACACATCAGTTGGAACCCTCCAAGTCGAAGTACAAATTACTCAGCCACAGCAAGTTCCTCAGGGAACAGAAAAGACAATCCATGTTTAAGTAAAGTCGCCACTGATCACAAAAGAAGCACTGTTGTTGACCAAACGGTCGGAAAATTGTGAATTATTGGACACAATGCATTGTTATGTTGCCCGAAGTATAGGCGTAGCTACAATGGTGAGGCCGAACGTAGCGAGAGTCCCAATATCAATAACTAATATGAGCAATACAGATGTCGTTTTGCCATGAGAAACGAAGGTTGCTGAAGTGTCGAGCATAAGTAAAGACGATGTAATACCGATTCCAAACGAAGCAGCAAATGTAGCAGTCATGGAAACAGATTCTTGTAGTGATACTGAAATATTGAAACAAGGAGCTGAAAATGAAATCGAATTAAAGAACAAAATTTGGAAGAAGACTGAATATTTGTCAGCTGATGATCAGAAGATTTTAGCACCTGTTCTGTTCTGTTAGAGTATTCAGATCTTTTCAGAGAATGTTCAAATTTACCTGTTACTCAGTTCAGCATCACATACACACTGGAAACGCAGCACCAATCACGCAGAAGCCTTACTGAATTCCATTCAGTCAAAGAGAATTGGTAGAAGATGTGGTCAAGGAACAACTAGAGGCCGGAATTATTAAACCAAGAGATCCTGCTGATCCACCATGGTCATCACCAGTGGTCCCAGTAAAGAAGAAATCTGTTTCGTGTGAACCACAGTTCCGATTTTGCGTTGATTACCAAGCTTTAAATGCCGTTACCACACCAGACATTTACCCGTTACCAAACTTGGTAGAAACCCTGGACTATTTGGGCAGATGTTGCATATTCTCAGTCTGTGATCTAATTAGCGGATATCACCAATTAACAGTGCATCCAGATGATCAAGCAAAAACTTCATTTGTAACTGCAACAGGAGTTTACAAATACCTCCTTATGCCCTTTGGACTACGTAACGCCCCAGCTACCTTCCAACACCTAATGGATTCTGTTTTACGCGGGCTCACCCCAACACAAGCTCTTGTATACCTTGACAATGTGATAATTTTTGGTGAAAACATGATGCAACACACTAAGAGACTTCAAGCAGTATTTGAGCGTATCAGAAGTGCGAACTTGTCTCTATCAATAGATAAATGTCACTTCACACAAAGTGAAGTGAAGTACCTTGGACATGTTATAACCAGTGAAGGTGTCTGCCCTGATCCAAAATTAGTCGAAGCTGTCAAAACTTTTCCTGAACCACAAACAGTCAAAGAACTACAATCATTTTTGGGTTTATTGAATTTCTATTGTCGCTTAATAGCCCATTATGCAGATATCACAAGGCCAATGACACAGTTACTTAAAAAAGGAGCCACATTCAATTGGTCAACAGAATGCAAAAATGCAATGGAAAGACTGAAAACTGCTGTAACCACAGCTCCAGTTTTGGCCTATCCGGATTTCAGTAAGCCCTTCATCCTCTCCACAGATGCTTCAAATTTTGCAGTTGGTGCTATTTTGTCCCAAAAATTTGATTGTCAAGAACGTCCAGTATCATTTGCTTTCCAGCAATTAAATAAGACTGAATGTAACTACACTACCACTGAAAAGGAACTTTGTGCTCTGGTCTTTGGTATCAAACAAAACAGATGTTTCTTAACAGGAAGAGAATTCACTGTAATCACAGACCATGCCACACTTAAATGGCTGTTGAGCTTACAGGATCCCAGTTGTAGACTAACAAGATGGGCATTTGAACTGAGCACTTACCAATTCACAGTTATCCATTGTCCTGGGAAACAACATGTGAATGCTGATGCGATGAGTCGTAAGGTCCATGTTTGTGTCACCATAGGCCGTGAGGAGGAATTAAAAGCAGCCCAAGAAGAAGATTCACAATGCAAAATATGGAAGAATGATCAACGGTTCGTTGAAACAGAGGGATTGCTGTACGAAGTCACTAACAAAGGGAATCGCCTAGTTATTCCAGCAAGCATGAGAGAGCAAATCCTAACTGAACAACATGATTCCTTACTGTCAGGACACTGCAGTAAAAAGGCAATGAATATCAAAGTAGCTGAAAAGTATTGGTGGCCAAGTCGTAAGGCTGACGTATTTGAGTTTGTCTCACAATGTGATTCCTGCAACAGACGGAATAATTCAGGAAGAACTAAGACACCATTACAAGAACTGCCAGAGACTAGTGAACCTTTTGAAAGAATTGGGTTAGACGTCATAGGTCCCCTGCCAAAGACTAAGGATGGAAACAAGTACATATTGACGATATTAGATCATTTCTCCAGATATCTTATGATGGTACCAGTACCTGAGCAAAGTGCTGAAACCATAGCTAAAGCTTTTGTGAAGGAATGGATTCTGAAGTTTGGATCTCCATTAAGCATTATCAGTGACCAAGGGACGAATTTTATGAGTGATTTACAAACATGTAAGATGATGCAAATAACACAGTTGAGAACCACACCAGCACACCCTGAAGGCAATGGTCGCATCGAGAGTGTACACAGAACCATCATTAAAATGCTTAGCCACTATGTAAGCAGCAAACACGATAATTGGGACGTCTGTCTTCCATGTGTTGTAAATGCCTACAACACTAAAATGCACTTATCAACGGGCCTCAGTCCCTATGAAATTGTATATGGATGGGAGATGCGTTCACCCTTGGACTTTGCACGATCGACAGCTGGAATCAGCAATGAACACGTAAGGGAGTTAGCTCGCAAACTGAGAGACGTATGGAGGGGAGTGAAACAGCGGAATAATCAGTCCTTCCTTCAGCAAGCCAAGCAACATGATTGCCAAGCAGTTGCGCTGCAGTATCGAGTGGGAGACTTTGTCTACCTGAGCAATGTAGAGCTAAAGAAGTCACAGGTCAAAAAGATTAAGAAGTTTTGGAAGGGACCATACCCGATATTGGAGGTGGTGTCACCTGTTACCCTAAAGCTCCAAGTGCCTTTTCGTTCGGTTCTCGTCCATGTCAACCATGTAAAGCCCTACCTGGGTAGATTCCCTGTACCAACGCAGGACGACGACGAGGACCGACCGAGGGGCAGACCAGATGCTCCAAAATGCAGGAGCCGAGCACAGCGAGTTCACAGTCCAGACTTCGAGCCCGAGGCGTCGCCGCCGCCAACCCAGCGATCCAGCCCAAGGCACACTTACAACCTCTGTAAGCGTGTGTAGTGTGAGTGAATGCAAGGTGTGTTGCATTTAGCCGAGTGCATATGTGAATGTGCTGTGCAACATAAAATTGCAGCTATTGTGTAAGGTGCTCAAGTGTATATAACATCTGATCCACAGGTCGCCAAAGACGCATATTTCTTCATATTCATTGTTTAATTCTAGTGTGTAGAACTTATTAACCATGTGAACTGTAATTCCATTCTTTGTTATGTTAGTGTGTTCCATTAATGCTGTAGACGTAGTATAACAGAATGCAGGTGTGTTGTTTGAACCACGATCAGACATGGCAGTCTCAACGCACAGTGCTACAATTGTGCTTAAATATAATTTGTCCGAGATTTACCCACAATTTGATTCTGTTAAAAACAAATTTATTTGATCCGTTCAATTAAGAATAATGATACAGTCTTGAAAACTGGAACCTCTTGGTATAACAACTGGATTACTGTAAAAATGCAAGTAGAATCCACTTTCGCTAGCTATGAGCAAGAGATTAAATGTTTCTTAAAACTCTTGCATATAAAAGCTTGATTAGGCGCAAACATGCCTGGTTTGATTTTGGAGGTAAAGTTCTTCGTACTGTGTTTGGTACCTTAACTAGTCAAGATCCATTGGACATAAAGGATAAAATACTAGCTCTAGAGCAGCAGTCTAACACAAATTCAATTAACCTTTCTAATGAAATAATTGTGTAAAGAAATATGCAAAAGACCATTACTAACCACAAATTGTTTATTGAACAAATTGTGAAAGAGTTCATTACACATTTTAACACAATTCGTGGTGAAATGAATGCAACCATCCGTGAATTATATGCAATTCTTCAAGCTGTGAGTGCACATTTAGATTTAAACACCCTACTGTTAAGAATTACTGACAGTTTATCAAACACTAAATTTGATGCTCTCAATTTAAGAATAGCCTTAGACAGTAGTTCAAATGATTGCTTGAATAGCGTTTTATTGCATCCAGACCAATTTTTACAAATGTTGCTGTTGATCGAAGGTAAGCTAGATGCAAAAAATGGTTCAAATGGCTCTGAGCACTATAGGACTTAACATCTTCCTACCTAACCTAAGAACATCACACACATCCATGCCCGAGGCAGGATTCGAACCTGCGACCATAGCGGTCTTGTGGTTCCAGACTGAAGCACCTAGAACCGCTCTGCCATCAGTGGCTGGCGGCTAGATGCATCATCTACCATGATTTACCCTGTCAATTACTACAATTTATATGCTTATTACAGATTAACTACCACATATTCTTTAATTATTGAAGATCAATTAACTGTAATTGTTTCTATACTGATTGTCAGATCCAAGCACAATTTTGAAACGTATAAAATTCATACTTACCCTGTGACATGGAACGAAGTAGGTATTCACACAATGTATCAGCTAAAGGATTATTTATTGATCAGTAAAGATAGAAGATATTTTGTATCCCTGAATGAACATGATGTTCGTAAGTGTAAACGTAATCATAAGCTAATTTGCCCAGAGACGGCAGTATTCTTAGATACTAGAGTGTACAGTTGTGAGAAAGATTTGTTTATGAACAATCCGCCTCACTGTGATTGCCCTAGGATTTTAATGCATCTTCATCAACCATTCCTTAAAAGATATTCTGAAGGTATAATATATTCGTTTAACTCTACTCTCGAAATCACATTTACCTGTAAAATGTTCGACACACCTGAACTACCTTTCACATCCAAATTAACTGGTAGTGGATCAATTCTGAATGTTACGCACTGATTTATCACGTGATCTGTTTGAAATGCGATCTGTATTACCAACCACCTTTCATGCAGATGCAAAATTCCCTTTAACATGGATGTTACCTGTTAATTACAATGAATCATACTTACTGACCAATGCAAATAATTCTCTGCCTAGCTTACCCAAGGATGACAATTTAATTGTGCATATCCATGAAAGTGTAATAAATACTATTAATGAGTTAAATTTCTTAGAAGTAGCAACTAAAATTAAGTCTATTGAATCTTCCAATAATGCTAATCCATATTTGATTGTCAGTGTTGTGTTCTTTGTGCTTTTATTGATGTCTCTTGCATGGACAGCCTCTGTAATGTGTGAAATTGTCATCCTGAAAAACCGCTCGTCAGTGCCCATCGTCACTGTGTCTGCAAACAAAATAAATGCTCAAGTGTCCCCCAACACTGCCATTGGCGAGATAAATGCACGGCACCCAGGAGGTCGTCTCGAGCAACCTTCGGTAGCTCGTTTTCATAAGGGAGGGTGATTGTAACGACAGAATTGTACGGCCGTAGCAGACAGCAGGAGAGCCGCCGTGCTGTGCACTTATCACGTGGAATGCTGACGGGAAATGCAATCAGAGTCGCGTGCCATGGCATGCACACAGCCACCGGCTACGAAGAGCAGTCTGAGACCGTTCAGTTGCGAACATGTATCGCTCCCGACACAGTGAAGACGGGTTACCAGATGTGCGTAATGCATTGTTGCACCGTCTTTATTAATAAATGGTAAAACTAAGTTTAGCGTGTTCCACATTCTGCACTACCCAGAGCTATTGCCCATGCATGCCATCCTAACAGCAAATGGACAACAACAACATTTTACTTGGCCATCCAAAAGACCCCGTTAGACTTGTCATAAACCCCACAAGTAATTCCATACGAAGAATACTGCACTTGAAAAATCAAATTTGAGGACAATTATTCCTGCTCTTGTATCCCACAACCATAAAGAAAGTTGCTCCGTTAGAAGTAACTTGTTACAACAAAATGTTTAATGTCACCGACAGAGTGATTGTTTTAGAGGTTATTTCAGAGCATCTTCTACTTATGAGGACTATGAAATAGATATGCATTTTGAAAATCTGGATTGATACAGAGCACGAATGAGAGAGAGAGAGAGAGAGAGAGAGAGAGAGAGAGAGAGAGAGAGAGAGAGAGAGAGAGAGAGGGGGGGGGGGGGGGGGGGGTAGGTTTTGTCATCATTAGCCTGTCCAGTTCTGGATACATAATTAATGGCCGCAATGTCTGTGTTTATACAAGGTGGAAGGAAAGAAGATTAGGGTTTAACATCCTGTTGACACTGAGGTCATTAGATATAGATAACATGCTTGGAATGTTTCCTGGATGGGGAAAGAAATTGGCCTTGCCCTTTTGATGGAACCACATCCTTGCATTTACCTGCAGCAATTTAGGGAAATCATGGAAACCTAACTCATGCTGGCAGACACGAATTTGAACAGTCGCCATCCTGAATTAAAGACATTGTAATGTGAAGATACAGACACAGTGTAAACACAGACACTGTAATCATCAATGATTTATAAGGATTAATTTTCTGCTGAAACAAATGGCAAATTATGATTTTGGCTTCCTTATTCTGCAGTCTGTTTCAGTCATGTCCTCAATAAGCAAGTTAATATGTGTGTGCATGTGTGTGAAGATGTAATGAAAAAACATCACGCATTGCTGTTTAGTGAGAAATACATATTTCCAACTAATCATTGTTCATCTGTGAATGTATGAAATGTTTTACACTTACTGTAATTTGGCACTCTACTGTTTTATTGATTGTATGTTAGAATTGTCCACTGGTCATTACACAAAACTGGATCCCCGTCTTTCATCAGAAGTGCACACCCAATTACACCATCTCTCAGGCTGACTCAAAGCAGATAACGTAACTGTAAGAGCACTGTCTGAAAAGGGCATAGATCCAAGTTCAAATCTAAGCCCAGCACAAAGTTTTTCTTTGTCACACACAATCACCACATTATAGATTTTGATTTGAATGAAAGAATCAATTTCCTTTAATCCTTTTTTTTCCCCAGGAAGCATCTCAACCATATTTACCAAGCCAACAATGTACACCCTTTTCTACATTTTTGTCAACTATCTGATCCTTAATCACATTTTCCTTTTGCGGGCTATGTAACATCTATGCTGAACACACTAGGCTCCCTTCAGATGCTGCCCGAATTTAGTGAAATGGAAGTCCAGCAGCTATTCATCATGCAGTTGAATCTCTTTTTGCCCATGTTCACTTCCAAATGTATAATTATGGAAATATGATTCGGCCTTGAGCAAACAGAAACTCTTCTTTTTTTAAACAAGTCTTGTAAGTCCAGAGCTGTTTAAAATTACTGTTGTTGCAGTTGCATGAAGCTCATTGAATCCAGTCAGAAGGTGACTATCACCAAGTTCTACTGACTCACTGCCACTGACAGTAATACATACTCAGCACAAGCAAACTCTATAAACTTATATGCCATCAACTCTCTAGAGAATGCATGTAGAAGTGTTTCACGAGCAGTTTTGTGAGGACCATCATCTACAAAAATTGAGTTTTTTAACCACTCGACTGCATACTTTTAGAATTTAAATCTTTCCACTTCCCACAACTCTATGGTGCTGGGAGGAGCATGCTTCCTGTGCTTCCCAAATAAACTTTTTGAAAAGGGCAAGGGAGAAGTGCATGGATTATATGTACCACAGAGCCATGCTAACTTACTTATGTCACAAAGAAGACTTCCACCATATACTCCTAACTCCCCTTAAAAGTTCATCCCAATTCATTCTGATACACCATCCTTCTATTAAGACCCATGATATTTCCATTATCAGAACAGCATCACTTAACAACCACTGACGCAAAGTGCTCTCAAACATTTTGAGAGAAGACAAAAGGCAAGCTAGGAAAACAGAAGTAGTAGACAAAATTATAAAGCAGGTTTGTTTTCCATTTAGTTCAATTCTAAAAATAAAGGGAAAAAGGGAACTTTAAATTATGGCAGCAAGCAAAGTAAGACAGCTTTAAAATGCAAAGTTGTTCATCTGTACACACCACACATTCAATCTATAGGACATAGCTACAAACTTTAAGTGCAGCCTACAGTCACTATCCTCTCAATTGGCAACATTATAACTTTTAGGAACAGTAAGTACTCAAACGAACAGCTATGGGTTCATTCCCAGTTAACATATACATCATATAAGAACAGATTACCTACTACATAAAGTTGAATACACACAATTTTAGGAGTAATACTTACATTCTTTCAATAAGTCCGTTCTCATCTAGGGCATTAGGAAGATCACGTTTGTTTCCTAAAACCAAAACTGGTATACCAGCAAGTTGCGGCTTATCCAGTAAACTATGAAGTTCATTTCGAGATGCATCAATTTTTTCTTGATCTGCTGCATCTACCATATATCTGTAATGGTTGAAATAATTTAATATATTAGATTCCAAAGTGCAAGGAGTGAGACAAGATCAGCAAAGACAGCAGCCTACAGCACTAAATATACAGTAGCAAGTAGAAGAAGAGTAGCTGGTAGCACATGCTAGAACGAAAAGTAGCCTCATAGAATCTGAAATTTGAAAAACAGTTATAGCCTTCAATGTATATAATAGGGTACAATATACTGCAAGGCAATGAGCAACTGAAGTGTTTTTAATGACACCAGGAAAATCAAACACTGACAAACTGCTTGTGATAATCTTCGGACTGATTTGGAAAATAATAGATGGGAAACTTAAGTCTGATACAAAAATCAATTTTACTGCCAGGACCATCACCACGCAATTTTACATATATACTTATCTCTTAACACTGTGAGAGTAAGATTAACTGCTGCCATTTAACTGATATTCTGTAGATAATAAAGCATTACAAATTTAAGTTTAGTTATTTTATTATTTTATTTACACGTCAAGTTCCGTAGGACCAAACTGAGGAGCAAATCTCCAAGGCGATAGAACGTGTCAGTACATGAAATCAAAAAATAAAAGTAATAACAGATAAAAATAAATGTTCATGAACCCGAAAAAAGTCAGTTCATAAGTTTAAGTAAATGCTATCAGCAATATAATAAGAATCAGCTTAATTTTCCAAGGAACTCCTCAACAGAATAGAAGGAGTGACCCATGAGGAAACTCTTCAGTTTCGATTTGAAAGCTTGTGGATTACTACTAAGATCTTTGAATTTGAGTGGCAGCTTATTGAAAATGGATGCAGCTGTATACTGCACACCTTTTTGCACAAGAGTTAAGGAAGTCCAATCCAAATGCAGGTTTGATTTCTGCAGAGCATTAACCGAGTGAAAGCTGCTTATTCTTGGGAATAAACTAATACTGGTAACAAGAAACGACAATAAGGAATATACATATTGAGAGGCCAATGTCAAAATACCCAGACTCGTGAACAGAGGTCGACAAGAGGTTCGTGAACTCACACCACTTATTGCCCGAACCGCCCGTTTCTGAGCCAAAAATATCATTGTAGAATGGGAAGAGTTACTCCCAAATATAATACCATACGACATAAGTGAATGGAAATAAGCAAAGTAGACTAATTTTCATGTCGAAGCATCACTCACTTTTGATACCATTCGAATAGTAGAAATGGCAGTATTAAGTCTTTGAACAAGATCCTGAACGTGGGCTTTCCACGACAGCTTACTATCTATATGGACACCTAGAAATTTGAACTGTTCAGTTTCACTATTCATATGACCGTTCTGTGAAATTAAATGTAAAATTAAAATGTCAGGTTTTGTTGAATTGTGTGTTAGAAACTGTAAAAACTGAGTCTTACTGTGATTTAACATTAGTTTATTTCCTGAAAGCCATGAACTGAGGTCATGTGCTGCACTATTTGAAACCAAGTCAATGTTTCACACAACATCCTTTACTACCAAGCTAGTGTCATCAGCAAACAGAAATATTTTAGAGTTACCCATAATACTAGAGAGCGTATCATTTATATAAATAAAGAACAGGAGCGGCCCCAACACTGATCCTGGGGGTACCCCCGACTTGACAGTACCCCACTCAGATCCCACATCACAGCCGTTATCAACACTGTGGATAATGACCTGTTGCTAAATTAAGAGGTGAACCAGTTGTGAGCTACTCCCCGTATTCTGTAATTGTCCAACTTCTGCAGCAATATTTTGTGATCAACACAATCAAATGCCTTAGTTAAATCAAAAAATACGCCAAGTGTTTGAAACTTTTTGTTTAGCCCATCCTGTACCTCACAGAGACCAGAGAATATAGCATTTTCAGTTGTTAGACAACTTCTAATGCCGAACTGTACATTTGATAGCAAATCTTACGATATAAAATGATCAATTATCCTTACATACACAGCCTTTTAAATAACTTTTGCAAACACTGATGGCGTAGAAATAGGTCTAAAATTATCTACATTATCCCTTTCTCCATTTTTATAAAGTGGCTTTACTACTGAGTACTTTAATCGCCCAGGAAACTGACCATTCCTAAAGGAAAAATTACAAATATGGCTAAATACAGGGCTAACATGTGCGGCACAGTACTTTAATAGTCTGCTAGGCACTCCATCATAACCATGAGAGTCCTTACTCTTCAGTGATTTAATTATTGACTCACTCTCCGTCTTGTCTGTATCACAAAGGAGTATTTCAGGTATCAATCTCGGAAAGGCATTTGCCAAGAAAGTTATATGATTCTGTGTAGAAACTAAATTTTTATTTAATTCACCAGCAATGCCCAGAAAATGATTGTTAAATACTGTTCATATATCTGATTTACCAATAACAGAAATATGTTTACTATGAATTGACTTTATATCATCGACCTAGTGCTGCTGGCCAGACACTTCTTTCACAACTGATCATATGGTTTTAATTTTATCCTGTGAATTAGCTATTCTATTTGCATGGAACTTACTAATTGCCTTTCTTATAACATTTTTAAGCACCTCACAATAAAGTTTGTAATGGGCTACTGTAGCTTGATTGTTACTGCTTCTAACATTTTGATATAATTCTCACTTTTTTGTACTTGATATCCTTATCCCACTAGTCAGCCACCTGGGCTGTCCATTATTGCTAGAACCCCATTTAGAATGTTCTTTCCTACATAGTTTGTAATTAAATATGACATTGGTTTGAGTAGAAAAGCCTTTTAGTGTTAAAATTTGTGCATCATGGTCTGAAAGGCCATTGACACTTTTACTAACAGAATGCCCATCTAGTAATGAAGAATGAATAAAAATATCGTCTATGACTGTGCTACTGTTCCCCTGCACCCTAGTTGGAAAAAACATAGTTTGCATCAGATCATATGAATTTAGGAGATCTATCAACATCCTTTTTCTTGCACAATCATATACAAAATTAATATTAAAGTCACCACATATAACTAATTTTTGGTGCTTCCTATAAAGTGAACAAAGAACCCTGTCTAGCTAGAGCAAAAATTCTCTGAAGTCAAAGTTAGGGGATCTATGAACAACAACAATTAGAAGTTTAGTTTTACTAAATTCAACTAACGCTGCACAACTTTCAAATTTCCGTTCAGTGCAGTGTTGTGATATGTCTATGGACTCAAATGGACTACTGTTTTTTTACGTACAGAATGACTCCCCCACCCCGCAAGGAACTCCTTGAGAAACAGCCAGCTAATCTGTAGCCTGGTAAATGAAGCCTATGAAATATCAAATTATTTAAGTGATGCTCTGATATACCAATAATTTCAGAGTCAACATCTATTAGCAGTTCACTAACTTATATTTTGATGAAATATGCTAATTCTTTCGCTACTTGGAAACATTACATCCTCTGAAAGTGAGCCCTTAGTTAGAGGGACTTCCTTTAAGCATGTATACCTATCAGCTAACTTCAATCTAAAAAAGGTGTAGCTCTAACACCAACTACTACAGGAATTTTTCCATGAGTGACACCACCACCACCACCACCACCACCACCTATAAGCTTAGCGAGCCTCCCCTTCCCATACCTATTGAGGTGCAGGCCATGCCTAGTGAAACCTGATCTACCGACTGGCACCACTGAGATGTGATTCATGCCCTCTGCCATCAGTGCCCTCCCCAGCCCCACATTAACACGCGTAACAGCCGCATTAAGGTGAGGCCGATCATGATGCTGAAACAGTTGCACGAAATGCACATCAGTGCCATCAGTTTGAGTAGCTATCTTAACCAAGTCACCACCAACATATTCCCCATCCCTATCGAGACTATTCCCTGCTCCACTCACTATCACTACCTGATCCTCCTCCGTAAAATTCTTACATAACTTCCCCATGCTTCCAGTCACCTGAGCCAACCCTGCACTAGGCTTCACAATGCTGGTGACCTGGCACTCACTCCCCAACACTTTCTGCAACTGCTGGCCCACACCTCAACCATAAGAACTACCTAGCAGCAGAACCTTCTTTCTGCTAGACTTTGCAACTAACCTAGGCCTCCCAATAGCTGAGGACTGCTGCAAGTTCCCTCCATGTACAGTGTACGATGTGTCATAAATAGTGATGAAAGTTTTAGCATACTACTTTGAATTTATAATTCTCAAGGCACCTACAGCGAGGCCTTTCAGCTGAAAAGAAGTAAAATGACAGAGCAATAAATAGCCTCCGCCTAGGGAAGTATTCCTCTGCACACTGTTAGCTACCTTATGATATGTGGCAAAGAGTACTTTGGGTACCATTATCATTTGCCTCACTTTTCCTTTCCATTTGCCGATGGTGCACGGGAAGAATGGCTGATAGCAAACCTCTGTATGTGTTCAAATTTATCCAAATTTATCATTATGGTTATTTCACCAGATTTAGCTGGGAGACCTAAATGTTGCTAGACTTGTTAATAGGCACACACATGGAATTTTAACTGTAAACCCCATGGATACACACCTTTCTAGCAGTGTCATTGGAGCTGGATAAGCATGCTACTTCCTTAATGCTTAGCACTTCCTAAACATACTCGTGGTGAAATATGGTGCTATTCTCCAAATCATCTGCTCAGTCTGTGTGGTAATAAATCCACATCACTGAATAATATTTCGGTCAGTTGTAGGAGGATTTTGTGAACTACTTATTTTGTACGTGAATTACAAGTCCTTAAGATTGTTCCCATGGATCTTAACCCACCACTTGTTTCTTTTTTTTCTTAACTACTACTACGTGGTGGTTCCACTTTAGATCACCCCAGATATATACTTTTAGGTCCAACTGCATATCATTTAGTAAACACAAAGGAAATTTTCGTGTAAATTATGAAAGAAACAAGTGGAAAAGGCACCAAAAAAATGGTCAACTGGAATAAAAACATGTATGTCCCCGTACTGGTTCGATTCCATCCTACTGACCCTAGCGATGACTATTTGTCCGGTAACTAAATGTGAATCTAAATGAATTAAGTAATTACATTAAATTCCTCATAGCTTGGCAAAGATATCTGAAGGTACAGTCCTGTCAATAACTGTGTCATTAATTCCTAATAATTAGGAAGGATATGACACTGCAGTTTCAGGCCCAGGGTTACTGCTTTTAAAATATCAAAAATTTCAACAGAATAAACAATCATATTGGTCTAAACAGCTACATTTACTGACCGTTCATCTTTAAGCACTGGGTTCTGTATTGTTGATGCACTCATCACAGCAATTTTGCGACTTGCTTGACTGACACTTATGCCCTAATATGTTGCAAGTCTTAGTATTATGGCTGTTGATTTCATGTCTCTTAGTAAATATTTCTCGATTCATTTTCACATGAACTGGACCGCAGTCACATACTACCTGAAATCTGTCGTTCCTATTATTTTAAGAAAGTGTGTTGCAAAAGTTAACTCTTCTGTTAAGTTTTCGCTCTTAATCTTATTGTATCGTTCTTGCACTAAAGTCTTTCAGGCTATTTGGAGGGGGGGGGGGGGAGAAGAAAAAAAAGAAAAAAATCAACTGTGTTTTTAGTGGTACAGGTTTGTCACTGAAGTTAGTAATAACTCCGTTTCTGAGAGATACTGTCATTTTTCTGAGAATTTCTCAGTCTCTACAGTATACATGAACAGATTTCTGTGTCAAATATACAACAAAATTTATTTATAAACAGCATTGGGATAGAAATAATACCGAGGCTTTTGAAACAGTCGCTAAGAAATATATCATCATACCACCACCACCACCACCACCACCACCACCACCACCACTCTTTCCTTGTAAAAATTCTGATCCTATCATAAACCATGATTCACCATACTTTAATAAATTCAGTGTTCATTCAGTATACTGAACAGAGATTTCCTGCATGTGTATTGTCACAATTAATGCATTATCAATTTAGCTGTGATTAATTTATACAACACACACTTAATGTTATCCACAGAAACTGCAGTCGACCGTGTGGATGAAGCTTCTTACTAAGTTTCATCCACAATTGAGTCCCTCTGTTTTCTCCAGTCTTTGTTGCTGAACACTGTGTGCTACATCTGTATCAGGTATATAACTAAAAACACTTTTGTGAGCAACAGTTTTAGTATTTGCCAATATGGGTTCACTCAAAAGGAATGAAGCAAGAATACGGGTTAGCATCCTATTAACAATGAAGTCATTTGGCACCAAGTTCAAACATAACATGGAAAAGAATGGGAAGGAAGTTTGCTATATCCACTTGAAAGACTTAGTCTAGCATTCACATCAAACAATTTGGTGAAACTGCAGAAAACCTAAATCTGGATGACCAGATAAGAACTCTGACTCCTCGAATGTGTGTACTAACTTACCGCTGCACCACATTGTTTTTTGTTTCTCTAAGCTGTTCCACTGGTAGCTCTTCCTTTAGCACCTCCAAGCCACTAGTTTACTTTTCTCCTCTCGCAACTCTCCCCCACTCTTTTCTCCAAACATTTATTTACAAACAGATGTCAAGGGTGAACCATATATTATAGCTTTAGTTTCCTATTTCCACATGTTCACTGCTGAGTCTTATTTCTTACTGCAGTTACGTAACTTCAGCCATCACACTGTTTTCACGAAGTGAGATAGGACAGTGGTTAGCACACTGGACTTTCAATCAGGAGGACCAGAGTTCAAATCCACATGTGGCTATCCTGATTTAGATTTTCCATGATTTTCCTACTAGGTGCAGTTCATTTTTGAAATGGCTATTTGACAATTTTTCACCAGTTGTCCGTACACATTCTGCTGCCTCTTTCAACTGACATTACTTTATTTTCAATATTTAAACAATTTTATCTCCACATTTAGCATGGGATGTACTCAGCAAGCTTTCTTATTCTATGGCTTTTTTCTAATAGTGTTTGCTGATATCACTCATTTCCTTAATTTTATATAAATTGCATCACAGTTATTTACTTTTCTCAGTATCTTCCAATTTTATCAATTTTCCTAATTATCTACTTGTGCAGTTAAATGATATCATATCACAAACTAATATTTGTAAATAGTTATCTTTACTGTGCAATCCATACACTCACTTCAGACAGTGTACTGTCAAAATCTAAAATTCTGAGATGCCAGTCCTTAAGCAAATGACATACATGGATTGATACTTTTTTCCTCTCTTAGTCAGTGAGAAACAGATTTCGTCACGAGTGTGTTAAGTGGCTGGAAAAGGACAATGTCGACATTAATTACCAACTGTTTCAGTGAAACATTTGGTCCAAAAAATTTTCGAAATAGTTTCTCAAGAATTCCGTCAGCAGATAGAAATCTTGGCCCTTTTTGTTTAAAAGGTCAAGATAACACACCAGGATGTTCTTAAGATGTAATGATATGTTACACTACAAAACAAAATGGTATGAAAACTTACACAATGGCATTTACTCCGCGACAATATCGCTCCCACATCGATCTAAATCTGGGCTGTCCTCCAATGTCCCATACTTTTATCGTCACGTTTCCTTTTGTTATCTTCCTCATATTGAAACCTACCGTCGGTATCATATCTTCACTGAATTGACCGGACTGCAAACATATGAAAGAACCATCATCACACTAAAGTAAAAACCGGAGACATATGGGCAACATAAAGTACACAATACAGCAAAACTTCGTAGTGCCAAACTTGCTGTTTAAAGAGCAATATAAAAAACTGCACAAAAACCACTTTCACGAAATTCACTGGTAATTAACGATTGAACAAGAGTATGCCAGTCGTCCAAAAGAAATGAATCATCAAAATAAAGTTGTAATATATCAATATTTATGTTCTTACCGCTATGACGTTTACGAACGTAGTTTTACCAGAGTACTGCAAGCCTACTAATGTCAGTTCCATTTCTTCTTTCCAAAACAAACTTTTAAACCAATCTAGAATACGATTTATTAAAGCCAACATGTTGTCTGCCGCTCTGAAATCTGCCCCCAGCAGTTAAAATAAAGTGGTCCACTTGGAATATCAGAATATTGCCGAAGACACCGACAATTACAATATTTGACTTCACATCAACATCTGGCCGTCAAAAGTCCTATGACTATTCGTGTTACTGCAAGGTTCAAAATCCACACTGAATGCGCTGTCACCCAAAAATTATATAAACCCTTAGTGCGTAATAGGGCGGTGACACTATTATCATAGTGATGTTCCGTTACATTTGACAGCAATGTTTATTGTACATAAAACATATTTCTAATTTTTAGGTAAATAAATTTAACTCTGGTAGGTGGTGTTATTGTTTGCTGTCTTTCAAAATACCTATAAACCTAGTTACATAATTCGTATCCCTATTTTACTGTAGCTTTTCCAGGGGAATAAAATTTATAGAACTACGAAAATATTACTTCTGTACTTTTTCCAGTACGTTTTTCTGAACTTTATTATCGATTTTTTTAACATTCGATGTCAAAGAGTTCCATAATGATATGCAGTGGTGTGTAATATCTTTTTATTTCAAAACATTGTGTTGTTTATTTTAATGAAGGATAATGAGATTTGTGACACAATGTGATTTTTTCACATCGTGTAGCGTGCCAAGCATTATTTCAGCATGAAATCGCTAACACGCTTGGTAATATTGCTGCTAGCTGTTTGCGTCTGTTTTGTATTCGTTGGCGTGAATCTTTTGTACCTCAAACCAAAACTGTATAATGGATTTGGAAGTCAAACTAGTGCCATGAACTTAGTGTATGTGAAGCATAAGCCGTCCACACAGTTTGAAACCAGGGGTGACATTATCTCTAGAAGCACAGAAACCAAAATTGAAGCAGATGCTAGTGTTCCACATCTTTACAGAGGTTCACTTCGCAATCCTTGGAGTAGCAGGTACGTGTATTCGTTGTTATTTAAAGCAAAATTTGATTTATGGGTCAGTTTGAGAGAGAGGAAGGGTTATTATTTTGTGTATTTATTATAGTAAATTATTGATTTTTGTTTCCATAGAACTCAGATTCATCTGTTTGGAAGCGTCTGGAAGACATGTAATATGGAAAAACTATTTAGACTGTGAAGACGAGAATAACATTGTTTACTGTGCAAAATATAATATAGCTGAAAGTGTTTTGACTCTCTTAATTATATCCTCATACTTTACTGCCTCTAAATAGACTTTAGTTGTATAGACCTATGTTTCAGATTGGCAATAACCAAATTGACAAACGCAAGTGTCAGGGATGAGGGCAAGTGACAGGAGAGGAAAAAAGAGAACATATTGAAAATAATTCTTAAACTCCCAGATACTTCTAACTTTGAGGGCTACTGGGTGCATGCTATGTATAGTAAAGAAAGTGGCTTTTTATGACTAGATGTTATGTTACGTGGAATCTCTGCACCAAAATTTAACTCACAAGTGTCCTTTTTGTTTGGCGTATGTTTCTTTTCTGTTCGCCTTCCACATAAACATTTCTTATTGTTATTCAGGAAGTGTAATGGGATAAATCGACCATTGTGCTGTTGAACTTAATTTACTCACGAACACTATTGCTCTTATAATAATTTTTGGCAGTAAGATAAACACAACATTATTGAAGCTGACATTATTCTTTATTAACTACAAATGTAGCTCTATGCACTTTGTTGGATAATGCCTTAGAGCTGCATGCCAGATTTTAACAGCCTGTACATCTAAACCTACATTTCGCGGGTATAGAACTACCTAGGAATATTTCATGGACCAACTCAAAGTCTTCAGTAACGGATATATGGGATTGATTCTAGGTTTTTATCTCTAAATCCTACATAAGTCCACCAAAAAGAACATTAATGCCCCCTTAAAGAAGCTATGTTTAATTTGTCTTCTAAGTACATATTTTTCTAGAGCTTCATGTGCTATTCACCTGAACTCAAGACATTGTACATATTCCTTGTGTGAACTGAATTTTGAATATAACATGACTGTCATCTTCCTCAGGCTGAACATGTAGACTTTAACACTAGACTCTATAGACCTTCATTCCTTGGCATAATATTATAGAAAGTACTTTGACATCTTGTAAATGGCACATGACTGGAGTTTGTGGTTGTCATTATAATGATGGTCAATGTTTTTTTTTTTTTTTTTCTCACAATGAAGGCAGTAGGGCTGTTAATAAAAGTGCTCTTTATAATGGATATTCAAAATGTAGAAGAGCCACATGTTGCAAGAAAAATGCTACAAAACTTGCAAACGGTAATGCTTAGTGTTCCACCTGTCACTAACAATAGGGTCCAGTACTATCATCTTCTCCCTTTAGTACAACACGTTATTAAATACATATAACCATCACCTTTGTAACAAAGTTACTGTCATCAGTATGTTAACAGATTGCAATCATCGTAATCAGCAGCACATACAATTTTACAGCCACTGCAGTATTAAGATTTCCTCTAGACTTGACCATGCATTACATTTTTAAGATACAATTTGACAGCCACTGCTATATAAAGGCTTCCCCTAGACTTGCACTACACTTTTTAAGATATCCGCACCCATGTTGCTCTTCTGTGTTTTGTAACTTCCCACTCTGTTGCATCATCATCATCTCAGCCTTTTCTCATCACTTGGTTATTTAGCAAAATGTTTCCTTGATCCTTCTACAATCTGTTCACTTGGCTAGAGGCCTCTCTCACCACCATTTTCTTAAGATCATAATTACGTCTTCCACCCAGGCTTATTACCTGATCCATTTGTTTGCTTTCCTGTCTCTCCTAGTAATTTTCCACATGCATTTCTCCATTGCTCACTGAGCAACCAACTTTAAATGGGCTTCACATTAAAAGTTTATTTCTCACTGCCACAAGATGCAAGAGGTAATACACACTGATTGCCTACAGTTCAGAAGCTTCTTAATTCAGAAAACTCTGTTTATTGATTGTGTGAACCATGACATTATGTTACAGAAATTACAATTCTGTGGTATAAATGGAATAGCATATGAGTGGTTTAAGTAATACCTACAGAAAAGGAAACAAAAAAGTTTCTTTATATGGGTCAAGTGATTTAAATAAATTTGCCACTTCATCTAATCATCTAACTGGGATGAAATTACATTAGGTGTTCCACAGGGTTCAATCATGGGGGTCCCCTTCTGTTCTTGATGTATATGAATGACCTTTCCTCTTATCTGAAACAAGAAGCTGAACTGACACTGTTTGCTGATGATAGAAGCATCATTATTAATCCAATTAAAGAAACTCCAATTGAAAATGACACAAATAAGGTCTTTGGAAAAGTTATTAATTTGTCTTCTGCAAATGGGCTTGCTTTAAACTTTGAGAAAGCAATGTACATCTAGTTTTCTGCTGCAAAAAGCACAGTTCTTTCAATAAATGTAACACATCAACAGAAGTCAGTAGACAGGGTGTACATGCAGATGAGAATCTTAAGTGGAAATTTTATATTTTGGATCTTCTAAAGCAACTAAGTTCAGCAACTTATGTAATCAGAATAATTGCCAATTTTGAGGATATAGGAATTAGTAAGCTAACATACTTTGCATACTTTCACTCTCTAATGTCATACGGTATATTTTGGGGTAACTCAACAAAAAGTATTCACTCCTCAAAAGAAACTGGTTAGAATAATGTGTGGGGTTCATAGTCGCACATCTTGTAGCATCTTAAAAAGATTGCGAATTCTTACAACAGCCTCACAGTACATTTATTCACTAATGAAATTTGTTCTCAACAACATGGACCAGTTTAAAAACAACTGTGACATTCATGATTATAAGACCAGAAGATAGAAAGACTTACACTATCAGTTACTCAACCTATCTTTGGCACAGAAAGGCCTAAAATAAAAATATTTGACAAATTACCAGATGAAATGAAATGCCTGACAGACAGAAGTAATAGCTTCAAAAATAAATTGAAAGCATATATTTAAAAAAAAATCTTGTTTCACATGTGCATTTCTTGTGCACTTGACACGTTCCACATAACAGCGGCTACCATACCGTGCGATTGATCAGTGGAACATGCAACTGATTAACTAAGCCATTTTTTACTCACCTGTGTTACAGTCCAGTCAGTTATTGTCTTCATCGTTAATTTGTCCTATTTTCTTGTCTGTATTTTGGGTAAACATTATTTTAGTTATATTCTCACTGATTTTCAGGTTCACTCCCAAACATCCTCTACTCAACTCTTCCATTAATTTTTTGAAGTTACCACATTAGGTGCAAATAATACAGTGCCATCGGCAACATTTAGGTGATTCATGTGTTTTTTCCCATTTAAGAAGTGAATCAAAGTAACATAATAGTAATTATTTTTTCTGATTTTATATGCAAAGTAAAATGTTTAATTTATTTAAAAATGGCAGTTTGAAATGGTAACAAGAAAACAGAAAATTATGTCTAAAATTTATTTTATTGTTTCCCAGTAGAGTTCCTGTTTACCCAGTAAATGTTCATCAATGTCATGGTTCCATTTTTAGTCATAACCCTGTTGTAGCAAATAATGAGAGGGCAGTCAGTTGAACTAGCTTTGTAGTTAAAAAAATTGTCTGTACATCTGATTCCCCACTCCCCTCATTTTAAAGGCTTTAATTACAGATATGTATACATTTTGACCTAATTATGTTTATAGTCTTATTTTAGTACTTTCATTTTCAGAAATTTGGGAAGTATCCTTTCCTGATTTGATTTGATTTGATTTATTCAAGCAGGAATCATCTTCCAGTGATGAAGACTTTGTCATCATAATGCAGTGAAAATAAAGTGTTCAAAATATATGAGTACGTAGAGTATGTAGGTATATTTTTGCGAAGATAAGATCAGTGGCCGCCCGTGGCCTTGCTGAAGGAACCATTACAGCATTTGTGTGAAATGATTTAGGAAGACCTGAATCTGCATGGTTGTACAATGCAAAGTCTGCCCTCCTGAAAATTAGATCAGTGTATTGACAAATGCACTGCCTCATTAAGCTGGTCTCCATTGTACAATGTCGTTTTACACACTGTTTGTCCCATACAACTTAAGAGACACAGTTTTTCATTGCAGTAAGAACACTTGCTGGTGACTCCTGGACCATGAACCTGCTGCTAGGTTCGTTGCACTTACTCCAGTCTGTTTGAAAAACTGACTCCAAGTTGATAAATAATGAACTATACACCCTGCACATTTTCATGTCCTACTCTCAGTCCACCTGAAAATCTGAGTTAGCATCCCACCTATGATGATTGAGACGTTGAACTCAGGATAATGACAAGATATGACGATCATGCACGTCAGATCTTAAACCATGATTTTTCTGTAAAAGCCTCTCATAGTAATGTGTAGCTGTCTCCTTTCATTATTAACTGTTGTTTAAATCCTTCCAGGTAATGTGTAACGTGCATTAGTTATGAAGTATGTTTTAGCTGTGTTTTTTTTTCTAAACAAATTTGTTTTAGTAATCCTTAATCTCCTTGGGCAGTTTATTGCACAGTTTTATTCTCTATTAGAAAATGGTGGTATTGCATTTTTTTACACTTGGTGAATTTGATTAGTCAATATATTCACTTGATGCAGTAAGGATACCCAGTTTTTTAAGTAGGCCCTAGTTCTTTACACTGAGCCTAACTACGACTTCTATTTATTATTCTTACAGCCCTTCTTCACAGTTCGAAGATTGTGTCCATGTTTTGTGCCTTTGATCATCAGAAAAGAATCCCACAGCTAAGAATTGTGTTATCAGGGGAATAGCGTGCACCACAAGGCAGTTTAGGCTACAAACTGATATACAACCCTAACATTATTTTTGCCAGTATTTGTGTGTTCATTCGCTGTTAGTTGACAGTATTAATGACTTGCCACTCTGTCCTCATGAAGATGCAGAGCTAGTTCTTTATGCTGATGATATAAGTATAGTAATCACACCCACCAAACAAGAATTAGCTGAGGACATTATAAATAATGGCTTTCAGCAAATTATTGAGTAGTTCTCTGCAAATGGACTCTCACTAAATTTTGAGAAAACACAGGCTATGCAGTTCTGTACAATAAATGGCAGAACACCATTGATAAATATAGACTTCAAACAGAAGTCTGTTTGCTGAGGCAGAATATTCAAAGTTTCTGAGTGTGTGCATTGATGAGAAATTGAATAGGAAGAAACACATTTATGATCTGCTGAAATAATTAGGTTCAGCTACATATGCTATTAGGGTTATTGCCCTGTGGCTCTAAAGCACAGCACATTGTCACTTCAAGTACTTGTCAGTCCTCAGGTGACCGTATCCAGTACAAGCAATTGTTGTCGCTTCAGCTATGTAGATGTTATTATAAACAATAGTGAGCCTTGTCACGCCAACCCCTGACAGTCGTGCATCTGTCTTCTGCCGCTGTATTTGTAGACATTTAGAGTCACACCAGGCCTGCTCCTCGGCTGCTTTTATCATTGACTGTGCTAGATGCTACACTCACTCACTATCTGACAGCACCTACCATAGCTCCTACCACTAAGCTGCTTCCTTACATATTATTACAGTGAAACAATGGATGAGTAATGCTGTAAAGGCTCTACTGATGGTGTTGTGGCCAAACACTACATTCAATCAGTGGGGCTCGGCCTCAATCATTGTCATGTATAATTGTATTAAAATTCATATTTTTTTAACACATCTGATCTGCAGCACATATTAATCAATTAGGTCTTACAATTAAATAGTAAAACACAAGGAATATGGTGGAGGTGGAGCGCATTACAATGTCAATGCATTGTCAGTGAGTGTATTGACTTTAACTGTCTTAAATATGGTTATGCTTACTGATTCTTACAAATTTTGCTCCATGGCTACCTATAAATGGTGACACTTGTTTGACTTGCTTGTTGTTTGAGAACACAGAAAACAATTGTCTTTATGTTTGTATGCTGTACTTTAGATAACATCCACCTTAATTCTTAACTTTTATTGAAATATACATCTGAACCATCTAATTATTTTTCCAACCAGTTAATCAATAAATACAAAGAAGTTATGTTCTCAAATTCCATGCATATTTAATTTTTTTTCCTTTTTTTTCCTGTGAACTATCTGTCTTATCTCCATTAGTAATAGCTTCATTCCTTCTTACAGCTCTTCTAGCTGGGAACATTTGGGGATTTTAACTTTGTCTTGTATTTCTTGGATTACACTGCTGTTAAAATGTTCCAAAACTTTATGGGTGTACCATATGTTACCAACTCTCCTCCTATACGTTCTTGATGAATTTTCATATGTAACTTTAATTTTACAACTTCAGCAGATGAACTACCATTAAATGTAGTTATGTTGTGAGTTTTAAACTCTGCAGACAGCTTTTCTGTTGGTAGATGCCCATTGTCAAGTCCAGCACATTTAGGTACATTGCAACCACCCTTTTTAAGCAGATCCAAATAGGAATGGATGTTTATAGATTCTTCATGTGCCCTTTAATATAGTAAACATCCACCACAAATGCATTATTTTCTGTGAGTACTCCAGCGTATGGCCACTTTCCATTGCTATTTGCAGTAAATGCTGACATCTTTTATTCCCCAGTCACATCTAGATTTTCAGATATAGTCCTAATGTCCTGGATTGAGAAAAATGTTTCTCCAGCTTTAATATAACACTTGGGTATAATATTTACACATATTTATTGGAGTCTATGTTAACAATTTCCACATAGTTTACAAGCAAATACACAAAACTAGAGGCAGACAGGCTTTCCTCAGTTGGGATTCTCTGGAAGGTTTACTTGTATACAAGTCAACTTTCGTGTTTTATTACTTCCCCAGTACACTAATTGTAGAACACTGTTATACACAACACATCAGTTGTTGTGTAACTATCTGATAATTTACACTACATAGAGGATGTTACTACAGTCATTAGAGTAAAAATCCAATGGAATTTGTAGAAAGTCTTGTATCTAATGACGAGTGTAGATGTGTTGCTTATTTTTTCACTTCATCGTACTGCATACATAGAAGATTTACTTCTCTCAGAGCCCATTTATCGTATATTCTGTCATCCCTAAGGGGATCTTTTAATACACTTTTCAACATCATACTTCTGCGGTGGTAGGGGGAGTCTATGAGACACTTGGGTGTTAGTAGGATAGGATTTCCAATAGGGTTTCAAACAGATGTTTGAAATTCTTAAAAATTGGCTATTTTGATATCCTCCTATCCTGTAGGGATCTGTACAGTGCAGCAGTACCCAGATGACTGGCAAGCATAGTAGATGTAGTCTCTTCAGTAGGTTTGCTGTCTCTTCTAAGTGTTCTGGGAATAAAGTGCACAAAACACAGTCTTTTGACATTGCTGTCTTGATATAGCTGATCATAGTGTGTTGAAAATGTAAATGATGGGTCATTGTATCCATCTAGCCAGTCGCTAAAGGATGTGTTGCACTAAATAAAGTGGCAACTTTGCACTCAAAATTGTTTGCTGATGTAGTGTGCTGTGGTATCTAACTGTTTAACATTTTCTGCACATAAGGTTTGTCGAAGGAGGGGAAAAAAGAGATGAATTTTAAGAGAATTACACATGACAGCGATAGAAGCCATAACCACATTAGTTGAGTGCAGTGCAATGCAATTGACAGTCAGCATTACACACTCATCGTTTCGTTTTAATAATATGTAAGGTAGAAACTTTACAACCCTTAGCTGCAGGAGTTGTCAGATCGTTTAGTGCATGTGGCCGCTGCAAGATGAAGTGCTACCCTGCGGCGCAGTGAGTGATAGGCAGCCACCCAGTACCATGGCACTGCCAGAGATCGTGTGACCAAATTATATAGTGCTGTGGATCAATGCAACGCACGAGAGACAGGCCTGACATTCACAGAGGCATAATAAAACCAATGGATATGCGACTGTTGGCTGTCAGTGTGGACTCTCATTCGGGAGAGCAACGGTCCAAAGCCACATCTGGCCATCCAGATTCAGATTTTCCGTGATTTCCCTAAAACACTTACGGCAAATGTCGAGATGGTTCCTTCGAAAGTGCACAGCCGCTTTCCCCCTCTGTCCTTCCCTAAGCCGAGCTTGTGTTCCATCTCTAATGATCTTGATTTCGACGAGACATTAAACACTAATCTCCTCCTCCTCCCCTCCCCCCCCCCCCCCCCAAAATCTCCATTCCCCTGTGGGTCCGGAGGTCAGAATAGGCCCGAGGTATTCCAGCCTGTCGTAAGAAGCAAATAAAAGGGGTCCCACACATTTCGGCCTTAATGTGATGATCCCTGTTGGGTTTGACCTCCATCTTTCTAAATTTTCCCGAAGAGCGAGCCAATTGGGGAAGGGTGCCTTACATGGTGCATCATGTCCATCCTGCATTGAGATCTTTAGCCACTTTCTCATTGTTGCATTCCAATCCTGCTCATTCTCCATCTCTTGGGTAAGGACACCTTCCTGGGTACGTTTTCCACCATGCTCTATGCAGTGTCACACCTCATATCCAGCACGGTAGCCAGTCCATAGTGGTGGGGCTGCCATGTACCCTGTTGGTTGTAGCCCCCTGACAACACAGGGATCGCTCTGCGGATGCCTGTGCCGTTAACTCCCCACGTATGCCATGGAGTAGATGCCCATCTCCCTGGGGCATCGGGACTCCTGGCAATGACTATCCTGCCAGGTGGCCCTTGCTAAGGGTGGGTGGCACCCGTGGGGAGGGCCCCTGGCCGGAGAGGGTGGCATCAGGGCGGATGACATGCCATGAAGTGTAGTACATAATCTCTTGTTGGTGGTCCACCGCTAACAGTCTCTAAGCCAGCAAAGTCTAACTTCAGTGCTAAGAAATATGACCCCAAATGAACCCTCAGTTTTTTGTGGAGCATTTGCAGGACAAGTTTGGGGAGGTGGAGGGCTTGTCCAAAATGCACTCTGGGTCAGTCTTAAAAACAAAAAACAGCATCCTCTGCCCAGTCACAGGCATTACTCGCTTGTGACAAGTTGGAGGATGTTTGTTACCATCATGCCCCATAAGGGCTTAAATATGGTCCAGGGTATTATATTCCACAGGGACTTTCTTTTGCAGTCTGACGATAAGCTGTGCGCCAATTTAGAGCGGCGAGGTGTTCATTTCGTCCAGCATATCCATCAGGGTCTAAGGGATAATCAGGCTGCCACCGGTGCCTACATCTTGGCCTTCGAGGGTGACACATTGCCCGACAAGATTGGTCTACTGCTGTGAAGTCAAGCCATATATCCCTCCCCCAGTGCGGTGCTTTAAGTGCTGGAAGTTTGGCCATATGTCTTCCTGTTGTACTTCCAGCATCACATGTCAAGATTGTGGTCGTCCATCACATCCCAATGCACGCCCCCCCCCCCTTCCCTCCCCGCCCCGTGCCATCTGTGTCAATCGCGGAGAGCATCATTCACCTTACTCAGCAGACTGCAGGATTTTACAGAAAGAGAGGAAAATCATGGAATATAAAACCCTGGACCGACTGACCTACACTGAGGCTAAGAGAGAATTCAAACGCCTGCATCCTTTACGTATGACATTGTCTTACACCACCCCTACAACAGTTATGGCACCAACAGCTCCGCCAACCCAAGTCACTTCTCAGAGCTGGAAGACTATACCTGCCCACTTGATAGTGGGGGGCATTTCACTCCCTGTTGCTCCTGCACCACCTACTTCGGGAGCAACACCCCCACGGACGCCTGTTCCCACTTCTAAGCCGGAGAAGTGTAAGTCATCTTCAGCTTCTCTCACTAGGAAGGGGTCCCTTGGGTCACTCCCTTCCCAGGTTACTGCTAGTGGGAAAGATGACACCCGCCAGTGGCTGTAGAGCCCAAAAGCAGCTAGTCATAGGGCTTCACACTCATCCTCAATCACAGAGACTGAGCCAGTGAAGTCCTCCCAGCCCGGGAAACCAAAGGAGCAGTGAGAGAAATCCAAAAAGAAAATCTCTAAGAGAAGGAAATTGCGGTGGCACCCATGCCACCGTTACCTACAACCTCTGTGTCTGAGGATGAGGTGGAGATTTTGGCGTCTGCTGAGGACCTGGATCTCTCCAGACCCTCAGACAAAATGTATATAGACTGCTCAGGAAAACAGTTGGGTGCGGCAGGTGACCCTGAGGCGTAAACTGCCTCATTGAATGTTCCATGCCTTCCCAGTCTCGTGATGTCATCCTCCAGTGGAATTATGGCAGTTTTTTCTACTGCCTGGCTGAGCTACGGCAACTATTAAGCTTTACACCAGCTATCTGCATTGCCCTCCAGGAAACCTGGTTCCCAGCAATGCAGACCCCTGCCCTCTGCAGCTATAAGGGATATTACAGGAACCGTAGCGACTATAATAGTGTCAGGTGTAGTTTGCGTTCGTGTCCTCAAGTCAGTCTGTAGTGAACATGTGCCCCTTCAAACCCCTCTTGAAGCCGTGGCTGTCAGAATAAGGACGACACAGGAAATAACTGTCTGCAATGTATATCTTCCTCCAGATGGTGCCATACCCCTGAATGTATTAGCTGCACTGATTGATCAACTCCCTAAACCTTTTTTACTTTTGGGAGATTTTAATGCCTATAACCCTTTGTGGGGTGGTACCATGCTCTCTGGCCAAGGCAGATATGTCAAAACCTTCTGTCTCAGTTCAACCTCTGCCTCGTAAATACTGGGGCCTCCACAAATTTCAGTGTGGCTCATGGTAGTTACTCGACCATTGATTTATCAATTTGCAGTCCAAGGCTTCTCCCATCTATCCACTGTAGAGCACATGACGACCTGTGTGGTAGTGACCACTTCCCCATCTTCCTGTCTATGCCCCGGCATCACGCCCACGGACATCTGCCCTGTTGGTCTTTAAACAAGGCGGACTGGGAAACTTTCACCTCTGCTGTCACTGTTGAATCTGCCCCATGCGGTAACGTCAATGTGATTGTTGAGCAGGTGACTACAAAAATTGTTTCTGCGGCAGAAAACACGATCTCTCGCTCTTCAGGGTGCCCCTGGCGTTAGGTAGTCCCTTGGGTCGCTGAAGCAATTAAGGAGCACCGGTGTGCTCTACAGTGGCATAAGCAACACCCTTCACTGGAGCACCTCATAGCCTATAAAAGGCTCCGTGCCCATGTTCGCTACCTTATCAAACAACGGAAGCAGGAGTGTTGGGAGAGATAAGTCTCAACCATTGGGTGCCATACGTCACCTTCACAACTCTGGACCAAGATCAAAAGGAAATCGCGGTGGCACCCACCCGACTGCTACCTACAAGCTCTGTGTCCGAGGATGCGGTGGAGATTCTGGTGTCTGCTGAGGACCTAGATCTCGTCGGTCCCTCAGACGTGATGGGTGTTGCTCCCGTAGGTACTCAATTGGTGGCAGCAGGTGACCTAGTGGCGTAATCTGCCTCCTCAGTCCCTTCACGCCTTTCTCGGCCATGGACAATGTCATACTCCAGTGGAACTGCAGTGGTTTTTTCCACCATCTTGCTGAGTTCCGACAACTTCTCAGCCTTCATCCTTTCCTCCGCATTGCTCTTCAGGAAACTTGGTTTCCGGCGATGTGAATCCCCTCCCTCCATGGCTATTGGGGTTATTATAGGAACCAGACAACTTATGAGAGGGTATCTGGTGGCGTCTGCATCTACGTCCTTCACTCTCTTTACAGGGAGTCTGTCCCTCTACAAACACCTTTAGAGGCTGTCGCTGTTCGGTTGTGGACCCCTCAGGCAGTTACTGTCTGCAGTCTCTATCTTCCACCGGATGTTGATGTACCGCAGCATGTCCTGGCTGCGCTGATAGCCCAATTGCCGCCACCTTTTCTGTTATTGGGCGACTTCAATGCCCATAACCATTTGTGGGGTGGATCAGTGGCAACAGGCCAAGGCAGCATCATTGAGCAAGTATTGATACAGCTAGACCTTTCTCTTTTAAATAGTGGTGCCTTCACACATTTCAGTGTGGCACGTGGCATGTACTTGGCCATCGACCTTTCGATGTGCAGCCCTAGCCTATTACCATCTGTCCAATGGAGTGTGCATGACAACTTGTGCAGTAGTGACCACTTTCCGATCTTTCTGTCACTGTCACAGTGTCACTCTTCTGGGCGCTACTGCAGATGGGCTATGAATAAAGCTGACTGGGACTTGTTCACCTCCATTGCCTCTACTGAGCCTCTTTCCAATGATGCCATTGATACGGTGGTTCACTCGGTCACCACTGGCATTGTTACTGCCACAGAATCTGCCATTCCCTGTTCTTCTGGGTCCCCTCAGCAGAGGAATGTGCCTTGGTGGTCGCCCAAGATCGCTGAGGCGGTTAAAGATCGCAGGCGGGCACTCCAGCATCACAAGTGGCATCCCTCATTGGCACACCTCATCGCCTTTAAATGGCTCCTTGCGCGAACCCGCCGCCTCATTTGCCAACGCAAGCAGGAGTGCTTGGAAAGGTATGTCTCCACCCTTGGTCTCCGTACCTCTCCATCACAGGCTTCGGCCAAGATTAGACGACTCTATGGCTATCAGAGCCCCGTCAGCATACCTGCACTTTCACTGAATGGAGCAGTCTGTACTGACTCTGACACAATTGCAAACGGCTTAGGGAAGCATTTTGCTCAGAGTTCCACTTCTGGGAATTACCCACTGGCTTTCCGCTCCCTGAAAGAGCGATTGGAACATCGGAGCCTTTCATTTCACATGCGCCACCCTGAATTGTACAATGCTCCGTTCAGTGAGTTGGAATTCCAAAGTGGCCTAGATGCTTACCCTGATACGGCTCCCCGGCCAGATCGCATCCACTGTCAGATGCTCAAATACCTCTCAGTGGACTGCCAGAAACGCATCCTAGACCTTTTCAACCGTATCTGGGTTGTGGGTGAGTTCCCATCGCAATGTTGGGAAAGCATCGTAATCCCTGTGTTGAAACCTGGCAAGAACCCACTGGAGGTGGACAGCTACTGCCCCATTAGCCTCTCCAACATTCTTTGCAAGTTGCTCAAACGCGTGGTGAGCTGGAGGTTGAGTTGGCTACTTGAGTCTCAGGGCCTTCTGGCCTGCCATCAGCATCTGTTTGCCATTTTTTTTGACATGCGGAAGGCATACGATACGACATGGCGACATCACATCCTCTCTACGCTTCATGGTTGGGGTCTTCAGGGTCTGCTCCTGATTTTCATACAAAATTTTCTGTCGCTTCTTTCCTTCCGCGTGCAAGTTACGGCCTCCCATAGTTCCTCACAAGTTCAGGAGAGTGGGGTACTGCAAGGATCTGTCTTAAGTGTTTGCCGAACGGCAGCTGCAGGGCTCTATCCACAAGACGCAGTCTTGGGCTGTATTGCATGGCTTCCAGTTTTCGGCTGCCAAGACCTGCATTATCCATTTCTGCCGGCGACACAGTGTTCACCCTGAGCCATGGCTTTATCTTGACGGCGAACCTCTTGCTGTGGTGGAGACGCATCAGTTTTGGGATTGGTTTTTGATACCCGGTTGACTTGGCTCCCTCATATTCGGCAGATTAAACAGACGTGCTGGCGGCTTCTTAACGCTCTTTGTTGCTTCAGTCACTCCAGCTGAGGTGTCGATCGGTATACCCTTCTATGGCTGTACCAGGCATTAATTCAGTCCCATCTAGATTATGGGAGCCTGGCTTACGGTTCGGCATCACCTTCCGCATTGCTTGACACCATCCTTCACAGCGGGATCCGACTCACCACTGGAGCTTTCCGGACAAGCCCTGTCAACAGCATACTTGTGGAGACAGGTGTCCCTCCATTGCAGTTCTGGCGCCACCGATTACTTGCCGCTTATGCTACACACGTTTGTAGCTTGCGCGGGCATCCCAATTATCATCTCCTGTTCCCTCAGTCGGTCGTCCATCTTCCTGAACGGCGGGCCCGGTCAGGGTGTACGATCACAGTTCGCATCAGAGCTCATCTCTCCGGGCTTGAGGTTTTTCCCTCCTCCACCTCTTTTCCGGGCCCCTCTGCATATATCCCCGTGGTGTCTGCCCCGCCCGTGCCTTCGGCTCGATATGGCACAGGGCCCGAAGGACTCAGTCCCTCCTGAGGTGCTCAGCCGCCGCTTCCTTTCAATCCTTGCCGCATTTTGAGGCTCTGACGTTTTCTATACTGATGGTTCGATGGTTGCTGGTCGTGTTGGTTATGTTCTTACTCTAGGGGATTATTGTGAAAAACACTGACTGCCGGCTGTCTGCAGTGTTTTCACTGCCAAGCTGGTCACCATCTCTCACACCCTAGAGTATATCCGCTCCTGCTCAGGTGAGTCCTCCGTTATCTGTAGTGACTCCCTGAGCGATTTACGAGCTACAGTGTTTCCCCTGCTCTCGTCTGGTGATGGATGTCCAGGAGTCCTTCCATACTCTTGCCTGTTGTGGCCGCTCTGTGGTCTTTGTGTGGATCCCGGGTCATGTAGGAATACCGGGTAATGAATGTGTTGACACGCTGGTCAAACAGGCTGTCGATGCACCAGCCTCAGAGATTGGTCTTTTGGAGAGTGACATCAGGTCAGTTTTGTGGCAGAAGGTACTTTGTACCTGGGGTGAAGAATGGCGCACCCTTCCTTCACCCGACAAACTTCGGGCCTTCAAAGAGGCTACCAGTGCGTGGCGCTCCTCCTTGCGGGTCTCTCGCAAGGACTCTGTTGTTCTCTGCCGACTGCACATTGGCCACACCTGGACAACACACAGCTATTTCTGGCACCACGAGGACCCACCTTTGTGTCGCTGTGGGTCAACTTTGACGGTGGTCCACATCTTGTTGGACTGCCCGCTTTTAACTCTGCTCAGGCAGACGTTTGCACTGCCTGATACGCTTCCTGCACTTTTATCAGATGACGTTGCGATGGCAGATTTAGTTTTGGATTTTATTCGTGCAGGGGGTTTTTATCGATTGATCTAAGTGTTTGTCCTTTTTTGTGTTGAGTCTGGCCTTTGGCCTATGATTTTAGACTGGGGTTTTTAGTGCATTTCTGTGTAGTTGGCTTTTTCTTTTTTGTTTCTGTGGTCGGCCAACCACTGTCATACATGGTGTGATTTTAATTCCTTTTTTCTGGTCTCTGTCTCTCTTGTCCTGTGTCGTCTCTTGTCATCTCCATTGTTTGTTCTTATTCTTTGTGGGTGTTTCAAGTTCGTGGAAAAAGGGACCGATGGCCCTCGTGGTCTGATCCCTTCAATACCACAAACCGACCAGCCAGTGACTGACCTACGCTCGTTATTACGCCACAAGGTTTTTCAGCTTTTGGAGATGGAATGGCAAAATCTCAGTACGCAGAATAAACTGCGAGCCATTAAGGGGACCATGAATGTGTGGAAGTCCTCGATGAGGGCGTCTCACAGGGACTCTGTGGTTCTCTGCCAGCTCCACATTGGACATGCATGGGCAACCTACGGCTACCTCCTGTGCCTTGAAGACCCACCTCAGTGTCGGTGCGGCACCCGGTTGACAGTGGCACGTATTCTTCTGCTATGTCCTTCTTTGGCTGCCGTGCAACTTCATCTTCGGTTGTCGTACTCGTTATCATTGATTTTCACAGACAACACCTCATCGGCTGATTTGGTTTACATTCCGTTTCATTCGTGACGGTGGGTTTTATCGTTCGATCTGAGTTTTAGCGCCTGTCGTTTGTCCCTCTGTGTTCTCCACCATAGTGCTTTTAGTGTGAAGGTTTTAATGTGTTGCAGGGTGGCTGGCTTTCCATTTTTATTTTCGTGGTCAGCCAGCCACTGTAATCTGCTTCCTTGTTTTACTCTCTTCTGTTACTTGCATCTCTCTGTTGTTCTCTTGTCCTCTTTTGTTCCTTTTAGTGTTTGTTGCCTTTCCTTCGTTCTTGTGGTCTTTCCTTTCTTTCCGTTTTGTGTCATATGTCTCATCTATTTTATGCTCACACTTGTGGCATTGTTTTATTAGGAACAAGGAACCGATGGCCTCGTAGTTTGGTCCCTTTCCCCATATTTTAAACCAACCAACGAAATGGCACAACCTCAGCACGCACATGAAACTGCGTGCCATTAAGGAGACTACGAATTTGTGCCAGTTCTCCATGGGGGCCACGCGCAGGAACTCTGTGGTACTCTGCCGGCTCCGCATTGGCCATGCTTGGGTGACACACGGCCACCTCCTGCGCCGTGATGACCCACCTCAGTGTCGGTGCTGCGCCCGGCTGACAGTGGCCCATATCTTGGTGAGCTGACCTTCTTTGACTGCCCTGCGATGGACTCCTCAGTTACCGGACTCGTTGGCATTAATTTTAGCAGACAACGCCTCATTGGCTATTTTAGTTTTACGTTTTATACATGACGGTGGGTTTTATCATTCTATATAAGTTTTAATGCATGTCCTTTGTCCCTTTGTGTTCCCCACTCTAATGCTTTTAGGGTGGATGTTTTAATGTGTCGCAGAGTGGCTGGCTTTTCCTTTTAATTCTCGTGGTCGGCCAGCCACGGTCATCTGCTCTCTTGTTTTTACCCCTTCTACTTGTTTCTTGCTTCTCTCTGTGGTTTTCTTTTCCTGTTTTGCCCATAGTAGCGTTCGTTGTCCTTCTGCCCTTCTTCTGTTTCTTCCTTTCTCCTGTTATTGTGCTGTACGTCTCCTCTTCTTTTTTTCCTTATGTAATTATTTTAGTGTGAGCAAGGGACTGATGACCTCGCAGTTTGGTCCTTCCCCCCCCCCCCCCCCCCCTTTCTAAACAAACTAACAAACTAACTAACCAATCCTCCTCCTGCTATTGATTATACTAGTGACTCCATGGTTGATATGATCATAGTTGCTTATCCAGACACAGTCTGCTGAGGACGGGCGTACTACTGGAGATGGCTATGTGTATCGTGCTTTACAGCCATGGCTTTTGCCAGAGTTGCGCACACCCATATACGCTCATTGGACAAACCAGCCTTCTTCTTCTTCTTATAATAATAAAAAAAAAAAACGTGGAGGCCCGGGAAAAGAATAGGCTTCCGGTATGTTCTGCCAGTCGTGTGATCAGTTGGTTCAGGACAGAACTAAAGAAGCCTCGGACAAGCGCCGTCATGGTCGGGGACGACGCTTGAACCCTATGCCCGCCCACAATGGTAACGACACTGCTAGCCAACTGGAAAATGATTTAAATCCAAATAGAGGTGTTTTGCAGGATATGCTTCCTGCAACCACCCTAGAAGGAAAACAAAGACGGAGGATGAGATGGTCAGATGAAGTTAATCGACACCTCATGTTCTGTTATTACCAAGCAACAAACCTAGGAACCACCAAAACTGGATACAGATCACAAGTATACACAACATTTATTACCAGATACCCAGAATTAAAATTTTTAACAGAACAATGACTAGCTGATCAGATCCGTGTAATAATCAAAAATAACAGGATACCCCAGTCAGAATTAGAAAACATCAAACAACAATACAACAAATACTGGAACAAAATAATGTGCAATCAGAAGAAGAAGAAAATACAGTAATGGACTCAAACATCCCAGAGCAAACAAACAAAGAACAACACGCATCAATTAAACAATCAGAGGAAAACTAAATCTTAAGACAGCCACCAGAACAAGCACAAATAGAACACGAAGTGACACACATGTTAGATATAGAAGAAAAATTTCAGCTGACATATATAGAATACAAAGACACACATACAGACATTAGACCATTCTTGCAAAGACCGCCAAATAACCCACAAGTCGAAACAACAATAAAAACTATCAACACAATCATACACAACAAAATAAATGAAAACACAACTATGGAAGAGTTATAACTACTGGTTTATATAGGAGCACTCACTACACTAAATATACACACTAGGCAGAGATCAGAACCAACTGACACACAGAAGAAACCCACAAAACCAGCATGGCAACACAGGCTACAGATCAGAATAGGAAAAACTGAGAAAGGACATCGGACAGCTAACACAATTTATAAGAAATGAAATGTCAGAAAAAAAACGAAAAAGGTTAGGTAAAATCTCACAACAAGAAGCGATAGAGCAATTAGATGAAAAGAAACAGAAATTACAAGCATTGGCCAAACGACTTAGAAGATACAAAAAAAGTGAAAATAGAAGGAAACAAAACCAAACATTCAACACAAACCAAAAGAAATTTTACCAGACAATAGATAACACACACATTAAAATAGACAATCCACCAAACATAACAGACATGGAACGCTTCTGGAGCAACATATGGTCAAACCCGGTACAACATAACAGGCATGCACGGTGGATACAAGCAGAAACAGACACATACATGATGATACCACAAATGCCTGAAGTGATAATTTTGCAACATGAAGTCACCCAAGCAATTAATTCTACTCACAATTGGAAAGCCCCTGGAAAAGATAAAATAGCAAATTTCTGGCTAAAGAAGTTCACCTCAACACATTCACATCTAACTAAATTATTTAACAGTTACATTGCAGACCCATACACATTCCCTGATACACTTACACATGGAATAACTTATCTGAAACCTAAAGATCAAGCATACACAGCAAACCCAGCAAAATATCACCCCATAGCATGCCTACCAACAATATACAAAATATTAACTTCAGTCATTACACAGAAATTAATGACACATACAACACAGAACAAAATTATAAATGAAGAACAAAAAGGCTGCTGCAAAGGAGCACGAAGATGTAAAGAGCAACTGATAATAGATGCAGAGGTGACATATCAAGCTAAAACTAAACAAAGGTCACTACACTATGCATACATTGATTACCAAAAAGCTTTTGATAGTGTACCCCACTCATGGTTACTACAAATATTGGAAATATACAAAGTGGATCCTAAATTGATACAGTTCCTAAACATAGTAATGAAAAATTGGAAAACCACACTTAATATCCAAACAAATTCAAATAATATCACATCACAACCAATACATATTAAGCGTGGAATATACCAAGGAGACTCATTAAGTCCTTTCTGGTTCTGCCTTGCTCTGAACCCACTATCCAACATGCTAAATAATACAAATTATGGATACAATATTACTGGAACATACCCACACAAAATCACACATTTGCTATATATGGATGATCTAAAACTACTGGCAGCAACAAATCAACAACTCAGCCAATTACTAAAGATAACAGAAGTATTCAGCAATGATATAAATATGGCTTTTGGAACAGACAAATGTAAGAAAAATAGCATAGTCAAGGGAAAACACACTAAACAAGAAGATTACATACTGGATAACCACAGCGACTGCATAGAAGCGATGGAAAAAACAGATGCCTATAAATATCTAGGATACAGACAAAAAATAGGAATAGATAATACAAATATTAAAGAAGAACTAAAAGAAAAATATAGACAAAGACTAACAAAAATATTGAAAACAGAATTGACAGCAAGAAACAAGACAAAAGCTATAAATACTTATGCTATACCAATATTGACCTACTCATTTTGAGTAGTGAAATGGAGTAACACGAAGCGCTCAATACACTTACACGATCACAATGCCACAAATATAGAATACATCACATACATTCAGCAACAGAAAGATTCACATTAAGCAGAAAGGAAGGAGGAAGGGGATTTATCGATATAAAAAACCTACATTATGGACAGGTAGACAATTTAAGAAAATTCTTTATAGAACGAGCAGAAACTAGCAAAATACACAAAGCAATCACTCATATAAATACTTCGGCTACACCACTGCAACTTCATAACCACTTCTACAACCCTTTAGATCACAAAACATCAACAGACACGAAGAAAATTAATTGGAAAAAGAAAACACTACATGGCAAGCACCCGTATCATATAACACAGCCACACATCGATCAAGACGCATCCAACACATGGCTAAGAAAAGGCAATATATACAGTGAGACGGAAGGATTCATGATTGCAATACAGGATCAAACAATAAACACCAGATATTACAGCAAGCATATTATTAAAGATCCCAATACCACAACAGATAAATGCAGACTTTGCAAACAACAAATAGAAACAGTAGATCACATCACAAGCGGATGTACAATACTAGCAAATACAGAATACCCCAGAAGACATGACAATGTAGCAAAAATAATACATCAGCAACTTGCCATAAAACATAAACTACTAAAACAACACGTTCCCACATACAAGTATGCACCACAAAATGTACTGGAGAATGATGAATACAAATTATACTGGAATAGAACCATTATAACAGATAAAACAACACCACATAACAAACCTGACATCATACTCACCAATAAAAAGAAGAAATTAACACAACTAATCGAAATATCCATACCCAATACAACAAATATACAGAAGAAAACAGGAGAAAACATTGAAAAATACATCCAACTGGCTGAGGAAGTCACGGACATGTGGCATTAGGATAAAGTTGACATTATACCAATTATACTATCAACTACAGGAGTCATACCACACAATATCCACCAGTACATCAATGCAATACAGCTACATCCAAACCTATATATACGACTACAGATATCTGTAATTATTGATACATGTTAAATTACCCGAAAGTTCCTAAATGCAATATAACACATACCATACAGTTAAAAGGAAGTGACGCTTGATCAAGGTCCGTGTCACTTTCCATTTTTAACCAGACTTAACGTCTGAGAAAGTAAAGAAATAATAATAATAATAAATTAATAATATCTGCAGATGACATTCCATGCTGGGCGGAGTGACGCAGGATTGTGGCTACACACAGCGGCTGTCATGTGCAACTGTGACCCTCCTAATGTGAGCACAGAGGCTGGGCAGTGTGGCGGCAGCTTCAGCCAGCGGTGGTGGTAATATGAGGGGCGTGCAATACATAATGCAACACTTTTTTTTTTAAAACTTCCTGAGAGATTAAAACTGTGTGCCCGATGGAGACTCGAACTCGGGACCTTTGCCTTTCGCGGGCAAGTGCTCTACCATTTGAGCTACCGAAGCACGACTCACGCCCCGTCCTCACAGCTTTACTTCTGCCAGTTTCTCGGCCAGTTTCAGCTGGACAACACGAGTAATTTGTTTCTCGGCCAATTTCGGGTGGAACAAATGTGGAATTTGTTGTGGGATATCGTGGAATATTCCTGCTTCAGCTCTTACAGCTTCAGGAAGTTCCAGTAAGTGATGACATTCTACGTAGCTTTGAAAATGGCGTTTGTAATTGATGTGTGTTCCAAGCAGAGAGTTGTCATTGAATTTCTTTTGGTAGAAGGCCAGAGCATCGCAGATATTCACATTAGTCTGTACACCCGAGAGGAATTCGCAAAACTTCATAGGCTCGTTCTTCCACATCCACCCTACAGCCCAGATCTCGCAACTGTTTGGCCCAATGAAGGATGCACTCCACAGGAAGCAGTATGTCGATGATTGGTGCAGCAAGATATTGGCTCCAACGTCGACCAGGAGAGTGCTGCCTCTCAATGAAATCATCGTCTTACTTACCTTAATATCGTTTTACCACAGTTACGGAAAACTTGACTCTTAAGATTGAATAGGGATTTAAATCGCCGTCTTCCCAAATGTGTGACCAGTGTCTTACTACTGCGCCACCTTGCACATTATTTTCGTGCCCACACGGGAACGTATAACCAAAACGTTAAATATACGAGTTTAATCTGAACAATGAAGCAAAACACTCTTTCATTACAATAGTGCCTAATATCTGTTCTGTTACTATACGGAACTAGGTGTTAGTAATAGTTCGAAACCTCTAACCCATACTATCATGACAATCTCTCCAACCGAGCCTCTTTGACTTGTACACCCAAGAAGACATATAGATCTGAGTCTGCCACAGGCCTAGTAACAAAGTCCATGTGGATGTTCCGTGTGCATGTCGCATAGTCATATTGGCTTAAGACTGGGGTTCTCAAACTTTTTCTCTGGCGGAACACACTGAGGCTCCTGGTACTTTGATGAAACACCTTGTTTATTTTATTTTGAAGGTTAATAAAATTTTTAAAAAGTGAAACGTTTGTTTTATTCAATGATTACTTCAACTCATAACGAATAACCCAGAAAATCGTAATAAAATTTTAAAAAATAATTATTATAATCTTCAAAATGTTGAGAAAAAAAAGCGCCCTGCTATTAATAGTTTTTCGTAGAGCAGTTGTTCACGTCCCGTAGTGTGCCAATGTTCCGCGGAACACAGTTTGGGAAACCGTGGCTTAAGGTAGGCACATAATCGTGAAACCGGTAGGCCACCGGCGTCGTACCAAAGCAACCAACTCTCCATTACCCAAGCAGTATGTTTAGTTTGTGCGTAACATAGCGGTTCTTCATCACGAAACGACGTAGACATACAAAATATCAGACACGTCTTTCTGGAATTTTTGGGAGGAGGGGGCCATAAAGTCTCCATTTGGTGTAACGGGCAATGCGATTGCTCGGTAACGGGCCCCTCACGGTTATAGGATCTTCACCTAAAATTACGCGGGAAATACATGTGAATAATACTGCAATGGTAGTTGCCGTATCCGTGCTGTAGATTAAATAAGCACAACAACAAATGTGTTGCCAGGAGCCTGAGTGCCTGCTGAAATCTTTCAGCGTACCGTACAGTGATCAACTAAAAAGCATACATTATCACACTTTAATTCAGTTTTTAATACAAGTGAAAGTACCGGCCCGAAAAGTGAACATAGAATTTAGAACACTGCGTTTTATAGATCGTTCTAGATGAGTAGGGTACTTGATCCAAGATGCTATGAGAGGATATAATGGAATTATAACAAGAGACAAAATTAAAGAGCTTGAAGGAATCAAAGAACAAACCTAAATTTCATTACTGGCGATTTCATATGTCTCAGTAACTGACAACAGAGAGAATTTTAGAAGCATCCAAAGATTCCTTTAAATGTTTCTTATGCTTGGGAGATAAATCCGAAACACACACAATAATAAAAATAATGACAACATTCTGGAAGTAATGCCGTATTGTATTGTTCAAGCAGTGAATCATAAACACACTTGATGATGATGATGATGATGATGATAAAAATAAGATTGGCATTATGGAAGTAATGCCATTTGAGTTTTGAAGAAAGGCAGTGTGTCTGGAAAGGGTGTTTCAATAGAAATGGTTGAAACTGAAGGGAAAGCAATGTGAAAATAAACTGCAAAATTGTTTACAATATTTCTACAGGGAAAGAGAACCCCTCAGAACTGAAAGACTGTTGTAAAGAAACAAAAGAAGATAAAAAATGTTTGTGGTCAGCTCTGTAATGTACCAAATATTCACTAAAAATCTAACTTTATAAGTAAATGTAGCATAATAGATCATTTGCATTTGATGAATAAATGCATACGATTTATTAATGTCAGAAAGCTTTTCACTTAGTGTCGACAGAATCTTTTTCTTGAGAGACAAAGAATTGATCCAAGTTACGTTAATATGCAGAAGAAAATATACTGAAGAGCGAAAACATTATGATCACTGCCCACCGTGAGACTGGAAGGAATCGGAGCAGAGACGAAAGGGGAATTGTTCTAGCAACGATACGGACTGTAAATGGGGGTTGGGGGGGGGGGGAGACAGTGACGAAAGCGACTTTGACAAAGGATAGATTGTTATGGCCCAACGCCTGGGAACGGGCATCTCGGAAATTGTGAAGCTGGTAACCTGTTCGGATACTTCCGTCGTTGAGCATCCACAGAAAAGTGTTGGTAAATCCACAAGTAAGTGACAAGGTGGTCAGAGTGTGGAGATCGGAGGCTTGCCATCGCTGTTAAGCCGGATATGCAGCAATCTGTGGCAGATTTGACGACAGGGTACAGTGCTGGTACAGGTATAAATGTTTCGGAGCACACAGTTCAGCGCACATTGTTGAATATGGAGCTCCGCAGCAAACAACTCATGTGTGTTCCCGTTACGAAGTTGCTCGAACGACGTAGTCAGCTACGATTGCAGTGGGCAAGAGATAATCGAGATAGGACCGTGGATCAATGGAAACGTGTTGCCTGGTCGGGGACATTAGTTTCCTTTTACAACAGGTCTATTTCGGTAATAAACTCCGCACAATCAAGGAGACTATTGCAGTTTGGCGCTCTTCCTTCCGCTCCTCTCGAAAGGAATCCGCGGTCTTATGCCGGCTACGCCTCGGTCGTACTAGGCTCACCCATTATTTTCTCTTGCGCAACGAACCACCTCCACAATGGCCGGCCGGTGTGACCGTGCGGTTCTAAGCACGTCAGTTTGGAACCGCGTGACCGCTACGGTCGCAGGTTCGAATCCTGCCTCGGGCATGGATGTGTGTGATGTCCTTAGGTTAGTTAGGTTTAAGTAGTTCTCAGTTCTAGGGGACTGATGACCTCAGTAGTTAAGTCCCATAGTGCTCAGAGCCATTTTGAACCTCCACAATGTGATTGTGGAGCCAGACTGACGGTATCCCATATATTGGTAGAATGTCCACTCCTTTTGGCCCTTCATACTTTCCAAATTCCATGTCTGTAATATTAGCGGAAGATTCACGGATGGCTGATTTGGTCCTTAGTTTCCTTCGTGAAAGTGGTGTTTATTTTCAGTTATAAAGTTTTGCTTTCGTCCTGGAGCAGGGACAGGCTTGTTGTGGTTGGGGCCTCTCTTCGTGTTTTACGGGTCTGGGACCAATGACCACTCCCCTGTGCAAAAACCGCTCTTTTATCCCTCTGTTTTCCCGTTTTTAGATTTGACCGCACCTTTTATGCCTTTTACTGTCTGCGTTTTTAGCTTCCTGGCTTTATAGTTTGACCCCTCTGACTGGATCCATCCACTTTTCCCGAGCGCCTCTGTCTTATGCACGTAACTGTTGAATTGCGGGACTGATGACCTATAGCGGACATTCACCTGAACTTCCATGGGACCTGTGGTAGTAATCGAAGGCATCTCGACAGCTGCGGATTGCGTGGACATTACTGCGGACCACGAGCATTCCTTCGTAACTGCTGCCTTCCCTGACGACCACGGCATCTTCCAGCGGGATAACTGTCCGTCTCGCAATGTCACACTCGCTCTACATTCGCTTGAGGAGCCTGATAGTGGACTCTCTCTGACGTCTTGGCCTCCAAATTAACCTGATCTGAAGCCGATGGAACATATCCGACACCCTATCGGGCTACAGCTCCTCGCCCAAAACCACCAGCCCGTGATTACGGGCATTGCGCGGCCAGTACGTAGACATGTGGTGCCTCCCACCTCAGGAATACCGAGGACTTGACAAATCTGTGCCGCACATAATCGTTGGCATATTGCATTCTAACGGTGAACATGCTGTTAAGCAGTTCGGCATAACGTGTGCGCGTCATGCTACAGATTCGTATACTTCAGCAGAGTATTGAGAAATTCAGATTTGAAAAGGAAGTCAGGCAAGGTGATCTCATATCATCGTAAGTATTTTCAGTAGCCCTAGAGAAAATGAATATGAATGAACGGAATATAGTTAGACCACATACGTTTTGCAGATAAACGTCAACAACGAATGGAAAAGTAAGTTTGAAAGTAGGCCCAAAATTTATTAAGACCAAAATAATGTGTAATAAACACGGAAAAAAATGTACAGATTAACAGTAACGTAGAAGAATACGTTAATGAGGTTTTTCTTTATTTAGATAAGTTGACGACAGTGACAGGATGCACACTAAAAGAAATGAACAGAAGAGTAAATATGCCTCGGACTGCATGTAGTAAATTGAGTATTCAAACCGGTACTTCAGATTTATTTCAAAAGTAAAGTTTATCATCAGTATGTGATGCCAGTTTTGACTTACTGTAGTGCGAATAGACATTCAGTGCAAAATATCATTCAAAAACTGGAGATTGCTCAGCGAGAAAAGGAGAGAAGAATGTTGGGAATTACCTGGAGGGACAGGAAAACAAATGAATCTGGGAGGAGTCTGGGTGGAAGGTGTAATTATGACAAGAATGGAAATCGAATGTAGGGCACGTGTTAATAGAGGTGGTCCTATTCCTGGGGGCCCTATACCTGGACCAGGCGTGCTAAAGACGTCTGGTGCTACTAAAGACATTCACTATTTAATGTCGTCACTGTTAGCTGTACACTGTACATACAACATACTAGATACATTCACCTGACTCATTAGTTTATGATTGATGCTGTTCAGAATTATCTTCTTTGAGGTTTTCCTAGACATTTTTCTGTAAGGAAATCGGTAAGACATACAGGGTGATTCAAAAAGAATACCACAACTTTAAAAATGTGTATTTAATGAAAGAAACATAATATAACCTTCTGTTATACATCATTACAAAGAGTATTTAAAAAGGTTTTTTTTTTTTTTTTTTCGCTCAAAAGCAAGTTCAGAGATGTTCAATATGGCCCCCTCCAGACACACGAGCAATATCAACCCGATACTCCAACTCGTTCCACACACTCTGTAGCATATCAGGCGTAACAGTTTGGATAGCTGCTGTTATTTCTCGTTTCAAATCATCAATGGTGGCTGGGAGAGGTGGCCGAAACACCATATCCTTAACATACCCCCATAAGAAAAAATCGCAGGGGGTAAGATCAGGGCTTGTTGGAGGCCAGTGATGAAGTGCTCTGTCACGGGCTGCCTTTTTCGTAGGACTCTCCATACAGTTGATTGTGGAATTTGCAGCTCTCTGCTAGCTCTGCGAGTTGATTTTCCTGGGCTGCGAACAAATGCTTGCTGGATGCGTGCTACATTTTCATCACTCGTTCTCGGCCATCCAGAACTTTTCCCTTTGCACAAACACCCATTCTCTGTAAACTGTTTATACCAACGTTTAATACACCACCTATCAGGAGGTTTAACACCGTACTTCGTTCGAAATGCACGCTGAACAACTGTCGTCGATTCACTTCTGCCGTACTCAATAACACAAAAAGCTTTCTGTTGAGCGGTCGCCATCTTAGCATCAACTGACGCTGACGCCTAGTCAACAGCGCCTCAAGCGAACAAATGTACAACTAAATGAAACTTTATAGCTCCCTTAATTCGCCGACAGATAGTGCTTAGCTCTGCCTTTTGTCGTTGCAGAGTTTTAAATTCCTAAAGTTGTGGTATTCTTTTTGAATCACCCTGTATATCAGCATGCAAAGCATCTAAACTATATCGTGCATTTATAGCTATGATCTGAAAATGAAACTTATTGAATGTTGGTGTTACATTGACATAAATGCGTCGATTTCATAGTAATAGACCATTCGATTCTTATTACTTGCTGGCCGCGGTGGCCGAGCGGTTCTAGGCGTTTCAGTCTGGAAGCGCGCGACCGCTCCGGTCGCAGGTTCGAATCCTGCCTCGGGCATGGATGTGTGTGATGTCCTTAGGTTAGTTAGGTTTAAGTAGTTCTAAGTTCTAGGGGACTGATGGCCTCAGATGTTAAGTCCCATAGTGCTGAGATCCATTTGAACCATTTTTTCTTATTACTTTTCTCAGAAATAATACATTTTGAATTTGGTTTATTAATTCATTTTGTGGCGTAATAAAGTTACATTATATGATCCAGGTATCACTTAAACATATGCTAAGTATTAATTGCTTTCATTGATATTGTGTCACATTGTTCTTCTATGGAAATAGAGAATGAACGCTGTTTCAAAGTCGCAGCAATATGAAGTCAATCTTCAGGATATTTCCACACACAACTAATTTTATGCCGTCTCTTTATTCGTCTATTTATGTGAGCTTTCATCACATTAATCGTTTAATCAAACAACCTATAAACACACAGATTTCTCAGCTTGTAGACCAGATAAGGATGTATGCTCACTATAAATACGCTATAGAGTCTGCTAGCTCCAGTAGCACTTACCACAGTAATCGGGTTATTACTGTATGTAGAGGATGTCAAAGAGAGACACGTCGCCTTGTCGGTGCTAGTAGCTGGAGACAAGGAACAGCTTTTATCGATAGAGCTTCCTGCTAGGAAGGAACGACTCGTAGAGTTCCTCTCCAGATTATTTAGAAGAAGCACAATGTTTAGCTACAGTGCCGTTCTCTGGCTTGAGGTATTCAAAAATATTACCAAGGCCGTCTCCAAAGTGGCCAACTATTCAAGGACAACTGGGCGTAAACACAGTTGGATCGTGTGGTCACCCAGCTGTCTTCGTTCTGGGGTTAGAAATTTCAGGAGTAACCTCCAGGAAAGACACTTCCTGTGGATACCATTAACTGTGAGGATAACTACAGACTATAGCGCACCTACTGGATTGTCGTGCTCTACAACTTGTACAGAAGAAGATCTAATGCTGGAAATTCCATGTGCAGGTTTTGGTCAACAGACGTGTAACTTGATTGTTCTTTCTTTCATTTGCTTTTAATGATAATTACCTTGTATTGTATTTGTTCCTGACCCGAATCAACAAAAAAAAATTACTAGACGGCATAGAGACTGTTGAAGGGAAAATTGCGTGATTATGCAAATGACGTCTTAGTAATGTCTGCAGACTCTAGGTCGAGACATGAGCAACGGACGAATGCTTTGCTTACGTAGATGTAACAGCGATACACAGGGAAAGACTGTCTATAGCTAGCCACAGAACCACATACATACATACATATCTAGGACAGGCGCACTCTTGCCAAAAGTTATGCCCTGAATCTTGGCGGAATCCCTATAACTCGTAGCAGTGTATGCTGGTACCCAGTCATTCTTCCAAAAGAAAAGAGAAGCATCTTGGCACATGTAAACTCTGTTACTCAAAGAGCAGTCATAATCATTCAACAGTATTATCCTTGCCGAGCAAAGTTATTGCTACGTGTTGTATGTGCGTTCATATCACCAATCTTTCGTCAGTAGTATTGTGAGCTTCAGTTCCGTCGTATCTGGAAAAATTTGGAAGATTTATTGAACGTAATGGATAACGGTAGAATGAATTCTGAGAGTAGTTGTTAGTGGAAACCAATAAGACTGTTGAGATTTTGAGGGAATTAAAAGAATGTTCTACAGGTGGAAAGTTTCGAACACACGCGGCGGGATCTGGGAAAGGTGTCTGTAAGAAGACTAGGATAGAAGCTTGAAATTATCTTCGTAAAGCAGTGCATATTAAAACGTGATGTCATGGCTTTTGGTACGTGGGAGATTGACAACTGCTAATAAACGTCTGCAGGAGCGCTTATCACAAACGTTACTATGAGAGATAGGTAAGAAAGAATTCCAAAATGTTAAAATGGCATACCGCAAGATATTACCATAATACTAGGGCTACCTACGTCTCGGTCTCTGCGAAAGCTGTACCGTGTGAGCCAGAAGTATCATAACAAGTGAAATATCAGTAACTCCAACTACAGGGTGTTTATAAATGAATATTGGAGTTTTAACGCTTTATAATATTTATTATATTTAACTTACAGTTATAAATGATATGTCAAATAGAAGAGCAACTCACAGTTTCACCAAGAACCTTATAAATGTTCAACGTGAGCACCATTTGTCACACGGCACACATAAAGTCCATAGCCGAGCGCTCGATAGGCCGCAAGGGGCCCAATGACAGGGCTTGCTTTGCATGGCCTCCACGTTCACACGACCTAACGCGATGCGATTTTTTTTCTTTGGGGCTTCATCAAGGATTGTGTGTACGTGCCTCCGCTACCAGCAGACCTCCCTGAATTATGAAATCTGATTGAAGCAGCTGTTGCTACAGTCACTGAAGACACACATATCAACGTTTGGGAAGAACTCTGCTATAGACTTGATGTGTGCCTTGTGACAAAATGGTACTCACATTGAATATTTATAAGGTTCATGGTAAAACTGAGCTCTTTCAATTGGCATATATTAAACTTACAGTTTGTTGTTGTTGTTGTGGTCTTCAGTCCTGAGACTGGTTTGATGCAGCTCTCCATGCTACTCTATCCTGTGCAAGCTTTTTCATCTCCCAGTACCTACTGCAACCTACATCCTTCTGAATATGCTTAGTGTATTCATCTCTTGGTCTCCCTCTACGATTTTTACCCTCCACGCTGCCCTCCAATACTAAATTGGTGATCCCTTGATGCCTCAGAACATGTCCTACCAACCGATCCCTTCTTCTGGTCAAGTTGTGCCACAAACTTCTGTTCTCCCCAATCCTATTCAATACTTCCTCATTAGTTATGTGATCTACCCATCTAATCTTCTGCATTCTTCTGTAGCACCACATTTCGAAAGCTTCTATTCTCTTCTTGTCCAAACTATTTATCGTCAATGTTTCACTTCCATACATGGCTACACTCCATACGAATACTTTCAGAAATGACTTCCTGACACTTAAATCAATACTGTATGTTAACAAATTTCTCTTCTTCAGAAACGCTTTCCTTGCCATTGCCAGCCTACATTTTATATCCTCTCTACTTCGACCATCATCAGTTATTTTGCTCCCCAAATAGCAAAACTCCTTTACTACTTTAAGTGCCTCATTTCCTAATCTAATTCCCTCAGCATCACCCGACTTAATTAGGTTACATTCCATTATCCTTGTTTTGCTTTTGTTGATGTTCATCTTATATCCTCCTTTCAAGACACTGTCCATTCCATTCAACTGCTCTTCCAAGTCCTTTGCTGTCTCTGACAGAATTACAATGTCATCGGCGAACCTCAAAGTTTTTATTTCTTCTCCATGAATTTTAATACCTACTCCGAATTTTTCTTTTGTTTCCTTTACTGCTTGCTCAATATACAGATTGAATAACATCGGGGAGAGGCTACAACCCTGTCTTACTCCCTTCCCAACCACTGCTTCCCTTTCATGTCCCTCGACTCTTATAACTGCTATCTGGTTTCTGTACAAATTGTAAATAGCCTTTCGCTCCCTGTATTTTACCCCTGCCACCTTTAGAATTTGAAAGAGAGTATTCCAGTCAACATTGTCAAAAGCTTTCTCTAAGTCTACAAATGCTAGAAACGTAGGTTTGCCTTTTCTTAATCTTTCTTCTAAGATAAGTCGTAAGGTCAGTATTGCCTCACGTGATCCAGTGTTTCTACGGAATCCAAACTGATCTTCCCCGAGGTTGGCTTCTACTAGTTTTTCCATTCGTCTGTAAAGAATTCGTGTTAGTATTTTGCAGCTGTGACTTATTAAGCTGATAGTTCGGTAATTTTCACATCTGTCAACACCTGCTTTCTTTGGGATTGGAATTATTATATTCTTCTTGAAGTCTGAGGGTATTTCACCTGTTTCATACATCTTGCCCACCAGATGGTAGAGTTTTGTCATGACTGGCTCTCCCACGGCCGTCAGTAGTTCCAATGGAATATTGTCTACTCCGGGGGCCTTGTTTCGACTCAGGTCTTTCAGTGCTCTGTCAAACTCTTCACGCAGTATCGTATCTCCCATTTCATCTTCATCTACATCCTCTTCCATTTCCATAATATTGTCCTCAAATACATCGCCCTTGTATAGACCCTCTATATACTCCTTCCACCTTTCTGCTTTCCTTTCTTTGCTTAGAACTGGGTTTCCATCTGAGCTCTTGATATTCATACAAGTCGTTCTCTTATCTCCAAAGGTCTCTTTAATTTTCCTGTAGGCGGTATCTATCTTACCCCTAGTGAGATAGGCCTCTACATCCTTACATTTGTCCTCTAGCCATCCCTGCTTAGCCATTTTGCACTTCCTGTCGATCTCATTTTTGAGACGTTTGTATTCCTTTTTGCCTGTTTCACTTACTGCATTTTTATATTTTCTCCTTTCATCAATTAAATTCAATATTTCTTCTGTTACCCAAGGATTTCTACTAGCCCTCGTCTTTTTACCTACTTGATCCTCTGCTGCCTTCACTACTTCATCCCTCAAAGCTACCCATTCTTCTTCTACTGTATTTATTTCCCCCATTCCAGTCAATTGCTCCCTTATGCTCTCCCTGAATCTCTGTACAACCTCTGGTTCTTTTAGTTTATCCAGGTCCCATCTCCTTAAATTCCCACCTTTTTGCAGTTTCTTCAGTTTTAATCTACAGGTCATAACCAATAGATTGTGGTCAGAGTCCACATCTGCCCCTGGAAATGTCTTACAATTTAAAACCTGGTTCCTAAATCTCTGTCTTACCATTATATAATCTATCTGATACCTTTTAGTATCTCCAGGGTTCTTCCATGTATACAACCTTCTTTCATGATTCTTAAACCAAGTGTTAGTTATGATTATGTTGTGCTCTGTGCAAAATTCTACCAGGCGGCTTCCTCTTTCATTTCTGTCCCCCAATCCATATTCACCTACTATGTTTCCTTCTCTTCCTTTTCCTACACTCGAATTCCAGTCACCCATGACTATTAAATTTTCGTCTCCCTTCACAATCTGAATAATTTCTTTTATTTCATCATATATTTCTTCAATTTCTTCGTCATCTGCAGAGCTAGTTGGCATATAAACTTGTACTACTGTAGTAGGTGTGGGCTTCGTATCTATCTTGGCCACCATAATGCGTTCACTATGCTGTTTGTAGTAGCTTACCCGCATTCCTATTTTCCTATTCATTATTAAACCTACTCCTGCATTACCCCTATTTGATTTTGTGTTTATAACCCTGTAGTCACCTGACCAGAAGTCTTGTTCCTCCTGCCACCGAACTTCACTAATTCCCACTATATCTAACTTCAACCTATCCATTTCCCTTTTTAAATTTTCTAACCTACCTGCCCGATTAAGGGATCTGACATTCCACGCTCCGATCCGTAGAACGCCAGTTTTCTTTCTCCTGATAACGACATTCTCTTGAGTAGTCCCCGCCCGGAGATCCGAATGGGGGACTATTTTACCTCCGGAATATTTTACCCAAGAGGACGCCATCATCATGTAATCATACAGTAAAGCTGCATGCCCTCGGGAAAAATTACGGCTGTAGTTTCCCCTTGCTTTCAGCCGTTCGCAGTACCAGCACAGCAAGGCCGTTTTGGTTATTGTTACAAGGCCAGATCAGTCAATCATCCAGACTGTTGCCCTTGCAACTACTGAAAAGGCTGCTGCCCCTCTTCAGGAACCACACGTTTGTCTGGCCTCTCAACAGATACCCCTCCGTTGTGGTTGCACCTACGGTACGGCTATCTGTATCGCTGAGGCACGCAAGCCTCCCCACCAACGGCAAGGTCCATGGTTCATGGGGGGAAGAACTTACAGTTATAAATGATAATAAATATTATAAAAGGGTTAAAACCCCGATATTAATTTATAAACACCCTGTATTTGGAGGCAGGGGTCAATGCAAGACGCACTTATGGCATTCGATAAAGCTACAGGTGTATGACATGGCGAGCAAGGGCACTGGTTGTGTGTCCTTCATCACCATTTTCATCAATTCGCCGAAGAGGTGTCAACTAAAATGACTTGCAATACGGCGGCCGAACCCTGAAGGGAATATCCTGGCCAATAAATGCCATACGATCATTTCAATTTACCTGGGAGAACTTAGACGGTTTCGTCTGGGTACAGGTGGTGTAAAATAGCGAAAGCAACTCAATTTATTCCCCAAGCAAGTAGTGACTGTCACTGGTTCTATCTTTTATCAATTTGTTGTGCGCCTGTATGTTACTGTAGATGAAGCATGAGTCTACCGCTTCATGGCAGAAACTAAGCAGCAATAAAAGCAGTAGATAGAAGACCGCGCCCCTTCACTTAAAACGGAGAAGTCGATTTCATCTACAAGAAAGGTGGTGGCCAGTGTTGTCTGGGGGCTGCAAAGGGGCTACCTCTTATTCGTTACCGTGGGAGAATAGAATTAATAGCTAGTAGTTCCTCTGTGTTGTATGGAAGGAAAAATATTAGAGAAGGAACCTAGGTCTTAAAAAAGGAAAAAAAAATCACATTTGCTTAAGACAGTGAAAGGTGCTTGGCTGTGGACACCCTGCGTGCTGTTTGCCACCTTTTAAATTCCTCTGCTCCCATATTTATGTTTGTTGACTGGTAACAGTTCTGAGTTTAATGAAGAGGTTTTGGTCGCTGTTGAATAGCATTCTGTAAACGTCTTGCAGTTGTATTTGAGTGAAGGGATTTACTCGTTGGAGAAACGCTGTATAAAGTGCAGTGACGTTAAAGGGTTGGTACATATAAAAGTGATTTTCAGCTAAAAATATTAAGAATTCCACTCCTAGACAATGAATCGTGCCCTCTTAATGTTTCTTTCCAGAATTTTCAGAATGCGTGAACGCCGACACAAACAGAGAGCCCTTTACAAATATCGTGTGTGAGGCTTTTTTTTTCCGCCATCGTCCATATAGGACAGACATCCATTTTACTGATTGAGTGGTGATATATTATTTGCAAAATTGTTCGAGCGATGAGGAATAGTGTTACGATACTGCTTGGGTACGCAGTTGAGATCACACGTAAAGCAGTGTCGTTGTAGTTGATTTGCCCTTATGGGTCACATCAGATAGAGGGGTTTATTACTTGCACAGGGTTTGTTTTTGCGTATTCCTCTGTGCCGTACAGATTTCTGCAGAGTGAGTAAAAGGACTCCTTTTGTGTGTCGATTATGTAATCCCTGTCTCGTCTCGTTTGTGTACTTCTACTGCCCAGTCCGGTCTGGCTGGTATATAACGCATACAATCCAACAAACTCTACCAGAAATATTTGAAGATTTCTGAAGGAAACACACCTTTAAATATTCGAATAAAATCGCTAGTCGATGCGCGTCACAACCCATGTATGAGTTTGTTTGGATTCCGCATAAATGGGAGTACTTTGATCCGTATCTCTTTGGCATCTACTGCCCAGAGGTCAGCGTCATTGGTTCATCAGTATAAAGTCCAAATTATAGGCAAATTATGTAGTCGGCGATAGTTGACGTGGAAGTCTCCGGTACCACGTGAGCGAATTTCGCATATGGCACTGGCTTGTTTCGGCCAATCTTGATAATTGTTATGAACAGAAGGACATCAGACATAAAGTGGGTATTATACTAAATGTTGGGTGCAAAACTAGTGCTACGTGAATCAGTGATGCTCTACGTTTTTGTTACATATCTCCATTGTTTTTAAGTTCTTTGCGAACCCATAAAAAATTGGCAGAGAGGAATATTTTAGAGAACAACTGGCGCATTTACTTAAAAAGTGAACAGTACTGCAGGTTTTTCATCCTATCCGGCATTCAAATTATTCCTTATCGCATATTATTATCTATAAAGACGATATATAAATACAAATTTACAGTGAGCTGTATGATGACATAGGCACTGGAGTGGAGTGCATATTGCCATCGTACCTTTCAGATTTAGGTTCTCCTTGCTTATCCTAAATCACTAGGAGTAATCATCCTTGGCATATTTCCACCTCAACAATGTCCCGACCGATTGCTTGCCCGGTTTAGCTATTTAGTCCAGTCAGCGAAGGAAAACCAGTCGAAAATTCTTGTTGTCGCAAATTTTTGTAGAGTGGTAAGGGGGAGGGCCATGAGCAAATATTAAAACTCCACACATGTGAAATGTGAGCGTTGGGGTGGAGATTGGGGAGGGGGGGGGGGGTTAATGGGCGTCTAAAGGTCACTTTTAATGTTTTTCTTGAAAACCCGGAAACCTCGGCCTCTACCGAAAATGTTTTCCAGTACAAAATTAAACTACGTTAAATTTCGTACAAAAAAGTTCGTATTTATTTTTTTTTCTCGAGGACTAATAGTTTTCGCATTGTATACTAAGCAGATTCAGAAGGATGTAGGCTGCAGTACGTATTGGGATATGAAGAAGCTTGCACAGAATAGAGTAGCATGGAGAGCTGCATCAAACCAGTCTCAGGACTGAAGACCACAACAACAACAAGAGGATGGAAAAAATTTCGAAGATAATTACAAATAGTGTTAATGGTGTAAAATCAATGTCTATTGTTAAGTAAAATTGGTTAAGAACAAATATTAAATGTGTGTACTGCACCTAAGTGTAATATAGCCATATTAAGGGGTAAACTGTGCTCTGTGGGTGTAACAGGGTATAGGAGACAGGCTTGGAGGGTAGAAGTGCAGGGGAAAGTAGGTCACCGGAATGTGGTCATGCATTTCCCTCCGTAATATGTGTGCAGGTGATTCCCCACTCTATCTGCCCTACCACATTACAGGAAGAAACTACAGGATGTTTCACAAAGTTATGTATCCCTGGCGGCGCAGTGCGCAGATATGGCGGGGTGTCCATTGTCCTCAAAGTACGGTAACGCTGCATCGAATACGGATATGAGTTACTAATTATGCTGATGAAAGAAATGCATATGGACAGAATCTATGTAAAACTCTGCACACGGCTTTACGTAGCTATAGGAAAATTGTTTCTTAGTAATCCTGTACGGCAGCTGTAGCGTTCTTCCGGGAAAGGCTACCTTCACCACCGCGAGCGCTGGTCGCTTTTCAGATCAGACTCCACCTCCTTAGCATTTCCTGTTCAGTTCTTTTATGTGAGCAGACAGTTACCTCACTGGGCTCGTGTTTATATGGTGGAGTTATTTTCAGTTTATTAAATGGATAGTTATTGGCAGTTGTTAAGTGAGCTCTTACGTAAAATACTCGACAGCTGGAGCTGTCAAATGTCTCACACTGAAGAGACTGTCCCAAGTGTAACATGCTGTCAGTGTGCATTTGACGATGGCGATTGATACTTTTCACAGCATGAGGGGTATTAAATGTTTCTCCCCAGCCTGAACTCTCCCAACATCTGAAGAGACCCAGATGCTTAAAATTGTCCCTCTCTGCAACACAAGTAGGGTACATGGGAGTTATGGAACTTCAGATATCTCAACACAAATGAAGCGGTGCATTACAGCAGACCACTCATCTACGTTTGTTTCGCACCCACCTAGGAATGCCTCCACTCGCTCGGTGATGGAGCATGTGGGTCCCTGGTCACGTCGGAGTGAAGCTGCCGATGCTGCTGGCAAGGCAACAGTCAGGCTACCTAGGCCTTCTAGCTGTATGATCTCTGTGTTGGCGCACGTAAGAACACAGTGCCACCGTGGTCTGAACACTGGTCGCCTCTATATGGCAACAAACTCCGGGAAATTAAACACCTCGCAACGGCTTTGTTGACTTCCTCTCGCACCTCTCATCGTGTGTAGATACTTTTAGCTGGTCTGCGTATTGTTTGCTCTCGTTTGTCACCGTCATTTGTTAAGTGGAGACCCCGCATCACTCTGCGCTTACTGTACCCAACGATTAACAGTACGCCATTTTCTGACCCTAAGCCGATTTTATATCCATTTACGTATTAATGTATGTTTGCCATCTGAATTATCAGATATTTTAGCAGATACCCCGCGAGCTGTAGATCGCGTTCTACTTTTTAGTCGTCGTAGTAAAATGGGGAAGAAAATGTAATTTTCAACCGTTTGAGCTACCTCAAAGGGGAAGAGGTCGTTTGTAGCTATCCCTCTTCTCGAGTCGATTAGGCTCTCCGTATTACCAACTTCAAATTCATTCGATAATTGACCATTTTAAGTTTTGACATGGGCGCTTATGGCCTCAGCTGTTTTGCGCCCTAAAGCAACAAATAACAACAACGACTCATCGTGGAGGATATACTGTGAATGTTTGATAAGTGGTTCCGCTAAAGTAAGTCGTATGCTGTGAATGGCTGGGAGACCCCGAAGGGCCGGTTTCGCCGCCTAGTTGGAAAGGTTGTCCCTATCCTCTGCGTCCGTAGGCACCTTTTCTTTGCGAAGTATGAGAGCTGTGTGTGTAAGAGTGTCTGTTAAGTATAGTTGACTAATGTTGTATGTGTGACTTGTAGTGTGGTAAAGTGTCGCGTTCGAGATATGAGAAGGGAGAGAGTGAAACCCGGTACCGGCACACAGTCTACGCGCCAGATGGGGCTTGACTTAGGTGATCTAACAGGAACTGGTGTATCCACCTTGGCATGGCCGTTGGTAGTGACTCAACTCAATGCACCCTACTCTGCAAGTAACAGCAATTTCTGAATCTAAGAGGTTTATACGTCCACTAGTAACAGAATGAAGGGTGAGAGAAGTGCAGTAACTTTCTGGTTATTCATATATTCACCCACCCAGTGGCTAGAACACTATTACACGGCTTTACAATATGCTATCAACGATAGACAGCAGCAAGGTTCTACATTCGTCAATCCAGCCACTTTCCCACCAACACTACAAAGGTCACTGCAAAATCGCACTTACAAATTATACACTTCTCAGCCTTTGTTTATAGGAACGTATTTTGCATAAAAGCTTACTTAACAACTGCAAATAAGTACTCATTTAACAGCCGGCCACGGTGGTCTCGCGGTTCTAGGCGCGCAGTCCGGAACCGCGCGGCTGCTACGGTCGCAGGTTCGAATCCTGCCTCGGGCATGGATGTGTGTGACGTCCTTAGGCTAGTTAGGTTTAAGTAGTTCTAAGTTCTAGGGGACTGATGACCACAGCTGTTAAGTCCCATTGTGCTTAGAGCCATTTGAACCATTTTGAACCATTTAACAAACTCAGTAAAGCCCACTGTAGAAACACTTTCGAAGTTCCTCGCCCGAAATAGACTGCGCTGCCGGAGCTTCGTCGAAACCCTCATAAGAGGAACAGGAAAAAAGTAAAATCATATAAACACGATCTCAATGAAGAAATATTGTCAACTCACATGAGAGAACTGGGCAGGAAATGCTGGTGAGGTATAATCTGTCTGCAAAATGAAAAGTGATCTCCTCTTCTGGGGGAGGAGGGAGAGTTCGAAGTTCCGTTTACCGGAAGAACGCTACAGCTGCCGTACGGTATGACAGTATAGAGCGGTATGCAGAGATTTAGGTAATCTGTCAATTTGCGTTTCTAGCGTTAGTATTATATTAGTAATACAGATCTATATTTTAGGGGGGGGGGGGGGAGGGCAGGGGAGGGGAACTGGGCACGAGCATCAAACAGGTACCTAAAATTTAAATCTCCCACTCACCGGGGAATATTAATTGGCGCACACGCAGAAGTGTGTTACGTAGTGTGGTTTGTTGTGGAGACCATTAAGAAAGGTAAGAAATAGCGTGTGATATTGTGATGTTAATTAGTTGTTTCCGTAACTTGCGAGAGAGCGTTCTTACATGTTCCATTTTCGATTGATGGTTGTATTACAACGCGGTTAAAGTGGCGTTATAAAAGTACGTCCACGCCAGCGTAGTTTTGTTAACTTTGTTAACAAACTCTTAACGCAAGATACACATGCACACTTTGTCCTATTCATAAACAAAACTGCGTACACTGAAGGAAAAAAATCGCAACACCAAAAAATAATTAATGTAGAGCTATGAAATTCCTGGAATACATTTGCTTAGGTAACATATTTGATTAACACTGCAAAATCACAGTTCATTGTAGGCGGGAGATAAGCCATTGCAAATGTGCAGTGGTGATACATTAATAATTAGTGTAACTGTCAGAATGTTGAATGCAAGCTGCATTCTTTGTGCTGTACAGGTGCCGGATGTCAGTTTGTGGGGTGGAGTTCCGTGCCAGTTGCACTCGGTCGGTCAATAAGGTGATGGTTAATGCTGCTTGTGGATGACGCAGCAATTGTCGTCCGATGATGTCCTATAGGTGCTCGATTGAAGACAGATCTGATGGAGCAGGCCAAGGCAACATGTGGACATTCTGTAGAACAACAATGGTATGAGAGCGAGCGTCATCCTGTTGGGAAACACCCCCTGGAATGGCAGCACAACAGATTGACGTACGGACTTACAGCCACGGGCGTGGAATAACCACGAGAGTGCTGCTGCTGTCATACGAAGTCGCACCCCAGACAACAACTCCAGTGTCTCTAGCACGCAGTCAGATTGGTTGAAAACCCTCGCCTGACCTCCTTCTAACCAACACGTGGCAATCACTGGCACCGAGGCAGAACCAGCTTTCATCAGGAAACGCAACAGACCCCACACTGCCCTCCAATGAGCGCTCGCTTGACACCACTGAAGTCGCAAATAGCGGAGGTTTGGGATTAGTGGAATGCATGCTACAAGGCGTCTGGTTCGGAGCTGTTCTCGAGTGACCGATTTGTCACATTTAGTTGTCACTATGGTGTCAACTGGTACTCAAATTGCTGCTGCAGATGGAGTACGATGCGCCATAGCCATACACGGAACACGATGGTCTTCCTTCTCGGTAGTGCGACGTGGCCATCCAGGGTCCGGTCTGTACATTCTCGTGACCGCCACTGCCAGCAACTATGTACAGTGGCTACATTCCTGCCACGTCTTTCCGTTAATATCGCAGAAGGAAATCCAGCTCCTCGCAGCCCTATTACTCGCCCTCGTACAAACTCAGTGCAGTGTTGATAATGACTAACATCAACTCACCACGCCCATTCTCAAAGGTAACACGCTCACGACCGTTACAGCTTATATTTAAAGCAAACGTGATCTGCATCCTCATAGTGGCGCTACTAGCGCCACTCTTATGCGACTGGTGCGAAATACATCTTTCAGATGTAGAAACACGCCTACCAATTTTCGTTTATGTTGCACAACTCCTTGATATTGCGATTTTTTGCCGTGTGCTTTCGAACTTTCCGGGCGTGTTTGATAAACAGAACTTTTTAACTTCTGTGGGTCATATTGTGAATTAATTTATCGTCACGGTTTTTTTTTTTTTTTCATTGCGAATTTACCTATAATAGCAGAGAGTAGCAGATACAAGCAGATACACTCAGTATGATTTTCACGCGGACGACTGAATAGTTTGCTCCAGTTCGTTAAATCAAATGACAAGTGACTGTTAATGTGATTCCTACTTTGTCGTTAATGGACGCTGCTATATTTCGATTATCACTGACTGGCAGAAAGCGGTAGAGAAGAAACACTCTCCCCAAAAGAAATTGTAGAAGATCAAGAAGAAACACTTATCCCAGATAAACCCAAAGACGATGAAAAATGCACTTTCATCATATGAAAATGTAATTGAACGCTCAGTGCTAATCCCTTTTTTCTTTTTTTGTGAAAAACTGATAAAACTCAGGACTCCGTCGCAGTGAACGAGATAAAACAAAGTTCTTTTGAAACATCAGAACATCAATTTAAGGATGGTACTACAAGACGCTGTACTAGTGCCCTTTTTTTTTTTTAATTATTATTATTATTATTACAGAGAGAACTTGTAGACAGTGAAATTAATGGTAGAGATTATTTAGTGCACCCAGAAAGTCAGGGAACATTATTTTGTGCAACAAGTACTCTGTCTGTAGGAGCATCAGGCTTGGCAGGACCTCACGGTTTCTCGGACTGGAATCATCCAGAGGTAATCACAGCTCATGAAGACAGTTCAAAGCACTGAGATTATGTTCTAAGTTTTAAAAACAGAACTCTGTTTTGGACGAGTCCATAATGTTACCTTTTTAATGTGCATGGAACTTGTATTTTAATTTCATCCATTTCTTGTTAGCCACATGTCACAATTTGAGGATTCTGGAAAGGGAAAACATCATACTTGTCGTCTGGTATTTATGAGGAAGTACTTAAAATTAGGGTAAGAGAGTAGTTGAAGTAGTGGCAGAAATTATTGCTGCTAAATATTATTCTGCCGTTGTTAACTCGAAATGTGCTACTGCATACAATAATCAGGCAAAAAACATGTCCACGTGTTAAGCTGCGGTCACAGTGGCACCGATATTGGTGGATTCTGCCGAAGACCGACATCAGCCGGCGGTGGCCGAGCTTTCACATCAGTGCACCACTGCGACCGCACTGTAGCCGATCTCATCGTCCGAACGCATAGACTTCGAACGACAATCGGTGACACTCAAATCTGTGTTTTCTTCGATCAAATCGACCGACGTATTCACACACGATATATGGGCCTGTGAGAAACTGGTAAGTTTAATTCGAGAAAGAGAGAGTTTGTTGCATCCCGAGGACAATATCATCATCGGGATATAGTTCGGAATGTGCTAACTGAAATCGCAGGTTTATTGGAAACAATAAGTAGGCAAAATCTTTATGGAAATTTTAGGTGTAAATCATAACCTCAAAAGATAATTTGTTCAAGTGAGAAGGATGGCGTATATTATGCTACAGTTACTGTAGTCGATACTTTTTGGGTTGTGGTAGGTGGACTTAGCTGTCTACAAATTATTACTACCGCTTGCTTGTTGGTGATTTTAAGTCAGTTGGTTGGTGATTTTGTTACATGAAGTGGTTTGCAGATGTGGTATCATGTTTCCACTTCTCAGTGCTTTAGTTGTTCTTAATGTCTTATTGTATACTTCACCACTGTCTTCCACACGCACGCTGAATGACAGTCATTGAAGGTTGATTGACGTATGTCTGCACAACTTCAAATAAATTCAGCAAAACAGTGTTCATAGTCTCCCTTTTCAGGGCACCTCTAATAATCTCGAATATGTAAAGCTGGAGACTCAAACGTGGGACACTTTCGGATAACGAAAGCTAATTTCCGGTACTTGTAGAGGCGTGATTCGAGCTCTGTTAAAAAATCCGACACTCACATTAAAGGTGTAGTTCTGGCTCAAGGAAGATTAGAAATGACACTTTGATATTTGATATATGGTGATTACATCTTCCCAATATGTAAGCCTATACCATGTTCTAAAAATTATAATTTGCAAGTTTTTGTGTCGTATGTTGGATGCTATTTACGATGTCCTTAAGACTAATTTAAAAACGAATATTTTCAATCTTGCACAACAAATACTACGAAATAATAAATTTATTCTGTACCGAATTTTGGCGGTACGCTTTGTGTAAGTACACTAAAAGACACTGTGATATAGTTGACTTCCTTAATAAAACCTGCCGGCGTCGTTGGCGGAGAGGTTTTAGGCGCTTCAGTCCGCAACCGCGCGACTGCTACGGTCGCACGTTCGAATCCTGCCTCGGGCATGGATGTGTGTGATGGTCTTAGATTAGTTAGGTTTAATTAGTTCTAATTCCTAGCGGACGGATGACCTCATATGTTAAGTCCTATAGTGCTCAGAGTTAATAAAAGCTACACTCAATCTGAAATACTCCTGTCACCATAAACCTTGTTACTACTTTTCCCAAATCCACTGGACAAGTGTTTAAAGGGCATTGCAGTTTCCAGTACTAGAATGTAATTATCTGAATATACTGCCCGTACTGCATTAATTTTCACCATTGTTGGAATAAAATGAGCTACTGTGAAACAACAAATTTGTCTTAGGTTAATTAAATAGTACTTGCTTACTCACACACAAATTCTATCCGTGCATCATAAAATAGAAGCATCGTCTACTTTCACCACGTAACTTAACCATAATGTGCTCATAATGTCATTGACAAAAGGCTTAGCCGCTTGGTCTGAGGCGCCTTGTCACGGTCCGCGCGGCTCTCCCCGTCAGAGCTTCGAGTCCTCCTTCAGGCGTGGTAAGTTAGTGTAACTTAGATTAAGTAGTGTGTAAGCAGTTTGGTCCCATAGGATCTTACCACACATTTAAATTTTAAACAAAACGTTTATACGCCGAAGTCGCACATCCTATCGCTGCAGCATAAAAGTAATACTCGGAACAACGTGTTTCGGAGAGATTCGCAATGCGGTACGTCACTGAAACTACGTTTTTCGTATTAATACGTGTTTATTACAAAAATGTGTAAAGTACATCATGTTAGATTCAAAGGTGGTGACCGTTTCTGACGCAAATAGGCGGTGGAAGAAGGAAAGTGGCATTCAGAGTATTTAGTAATCTCAAGATAAATCTCATTAAATACATTTCGGCATCTTTTTAATATCAAACGCCTAATTGCAATAATCGTCTCCAAGCACAGAGCTGTCGTGGTATCCATCTCACCCATCGAGGTTAAAATCTGACCTACTTCGGACATAGAATAGATTCTAGCCTAACAGAGTGTGACCAACGTTTCCGCCATTTGACCCTACAAACTTCTTTATTTTATATTACTAATCATGATTTCGGCCTTAAGCCATTATAAAGTACAACAGTGCTGGGTAAAATTATACTTTAAGTGATATCATCGTCAGTACCTATTAGCCTGGGTGTCCCACCGTGTAGATAAGTACTTATCTACACGCTGGGACGCCTATATCAATAGATCTTGACGATGACTTCACTTACCAAAGTCTAAATATACCCAACATTGTTGTTACTGATAATAACGTAAGGCCGAAATCATGATAGTAATATAAAATAAATTTTGTTCTGTCAAGTGGCGCAAATATCATTCAAACAGTATTACATGACTGTTAGGTTAGGATAATCTTTTCATATTTTTCGGTTACAACCTCCAGACTGACGGAGATCGGACGCACCGTGACAAAGCTGTCAAACGATGTTGTCGACGGCGTCAGGCGACCGTTGTGAAGCCAACCATTATATTTAAAGCCTGCGGGGAAAGGGTGGGCGTCAGGAGTTCCAAATACGGGCCAGTCTGTACTTGTTGTAGTGTTAATGCGCTTTGTGCAAAGTAAACGCGCCTTGGGCATGTATGCGCACCGCGTTGCTAATGATTAGTAATGCGCGCTGCGAATGGTCGAAATAACTTTGTGTAACACCCTGTAGTTGTTTCTTGTAACGTGGTGACGTAGTTAGAGTAGGGAACTACCTCACTCTTCGAGGGAAGTGCATGGCCACAATCCGGCGATCTGCCATCCCTCGCACTTCTACCCTCCACGTCCGCCCCCTCCACCCTTCTACATCCCCAGAACACATTTTATCCCTTAACACGGCTCTGCTGCACTAAGACATGTTGCACACATTTAATATATGGTTTTAACCCACTCACTTAACAGTAAACATCAATCTTCTGCCATTAACACTACTATTAATAATCTGCGATTTCTCTTATCTCCCGCAACGCGGGAACTACATTGAAGAACCAAAAAAAAACTGGTACACCTGCCTAATATCGTGTAGGGCCCCCGCGAGCAAGCAGAACTGCTGCAGCACGACGTACCGTGGACTCGACTAATGTATGAAGTAGTGCTGGAGGGAACTGACACCGTGAATCCTGCAGGGCTGTGCATAAATCTGGAAGAGTACGACTGGATGGAGATCTCTTCTGAACAGCACGTTGCAATACGAAGATATGCTCACTAATGTTCATGTCTGGGGAGTTTGGCGGCCAGCGGATGTGTTTACACTTACAACAGTATTCCTGGAGTCACTCTGTAGCAATCCTGGACGTGTGGGGTGTCGCATTGTCCTGCTGGTATCGCCCAAGTCGGCCGGAATGAACAATGGACATGAATGGATGCAGGTGATCAGACAGGATGCTTACGAACGTGTCACCCCTCAGAATCGTATCTAGACACATGCAGGGTCCATGGATTAATGTGGTTGTCTCCATATCCGTACACGTCCATCCGCTCGATACAATTTGAAGAGAGGCTCATCCGACGAGGCAACATGTTTGCAGTCATCAATTGTCCATTGTCAGTGCTGACGGGCCCAGGCGAGGCGTAAAGCTTTGTGTTATGCAGTCATAAAGGGTACACGTGTGGGTCTTCGGCTCCGAAATCCCATATCGATGATGTTTCTTTGAATGGTTCGCTCGCTGATATTGGTTGACGTCCCAGCATTGAAATCTGCAGCAATTTGCGGAAGGCTTGCACTTCCGTCACGTTGAACGATTCTCTTCAGGCGTCGTTGGCTCCGTTCTTGCAGGATCTTTCTCCGGCCGCAGCGATGTCGGTGATTTGACTTTTACCCCATTCCTGATATTCACGGTACACTCGTGAATTGGTCGTATGGGAAAATTCCCACTTCATCGCTACTTCGTAGATGCTATGTCCCATCGCTCCTGCGCCGACTATAACACCACGTTGAAACTCACTTAAATCCTGATAACCTACCATTCTAGCAGCAGTAACCGATCTAAAAACTGCGCCAGACACTTGTCTTATATAGGCGTTACCGACCTCAGCGCAGTATTCTGCCTGTTTACATATTTCTGTATTCTGTATTTGAATACGCATGCCTATAACAGTTTCTTTGACGCTTCAGCGTAGAGAAAAAATTATTATGGCATTTTTTTTTTTTTTTTTTTTAGGAAATGTAACGTAGTTGGATGTTGTACTGGGAAAGATTTTCGCTAGAAGCCGTGGTTTTAGAATTATTGAAGAAAAACTTTAAAAAGTGAACTTTAAACAGCCCTCCAATCCCAAAACTCACACCCCATGGGTGGGGATGTTCAGTATTTATTCATTGCCCTCTCCCTCTCACTACAAAAATTTGGGGCTACATAAATTTTTTCCTCTATTCGCCCTTTTTTTTGTCTTCGTTGACTGTGTTAGTTGCTTTGACTGTCTTGATATCGAAATGTTGCTACCCTTTTTATTTTCATATTCTTTGCTTTTGTTGTTGAAATACGAATACAAATCTGACACAAGGGCCTGATGGTTTTATTGATAAGACACTCTTCCTGAAGACATTATTCACTGAGTCGGTCTTAGGACAGTCTTCCCAACTGCTACACTAACATGCCCTACTCAGCGCCACTTCGCCTTCCGTCATATTCTTTCACAATCATGCACTGCCCCTGAACTTGCGTGTCACAGTTCTGTATCTTCTGTTCCGACTGCGGTGATGCAATCTCCAGCATAGCTTTGCGCAGCAACGTTACGTGCTTGCACATTCCTGCACTAGAACGCTTGACGCAGGTAACTGTTGTGAGTGATCTTACAGTATTTCCCTATCTTGCTAACAAAACATAATAAGAGCAATGTAATGAAAATATCAAAAAAAGTTGTGTGTCACTAGTGACGTAAAATGCCTGTTAATTTATAACTTGGGCAAATGCCCAGGATAAATGCATGGGCAAATGCCCAAAATTCAAAAATGCTCTGACATATATGCATTTTAAAGATTAATTGATAAGCAGAACTTATAAAAAAATTTTGAACTCATATTTTGTATTGAAAAAGATGTTTGGCAACACTGTGTCTGTAGTGGTTTGGTAACAAAGTGGAAAAAGCTGCTCGAGAGTTAGGGATGCGTTATTAGAGGAAATAAATTGGACTGTAAACATAATTATACATTTTTAATGAGGTCAGTTCTTGCGCTAGTACATAATAAAAAAAGAAAACTAAAGTTTAAAATTAATTCCTTCAAATTAAGTATAGTTTACGTTATGTAGGTAGCCTGTAGGTAGTATTTTTATTTGTACTATACTGTTGCCAAAATATTAGAATAGTAAATTTTTATCCATAATTAGTTTAATTAGGGATGAGTTACGTGCCGATTCCGATTCAACGAGTCCAAGAATCGCCGATTCTCTAGGAATCGGTTAGTATCGGAATCGAACGTTTCCAGTGTTTTCGGCATCGATTCTTTGTTATTAAATCTTTTTTATGTTAGTGTTCTCATTTTAGCTTTACAGCAGTCCGTTCATACGAAATTAGATAAAGAAAGAAGAAAAAGAGTACATTTATTGTCAAGAAACACATGCCAGCTGTGTAATACATTCAGTAAAATTTGTTATCAATAATCATTCTTCAATAATATTCAGAGATTTGACAAGGACTAATATTGCGTTGCAACGCGGCGTGTGCGTGTGCGCGCGCGCGCACAAGCAACTGTCAGTAACAGGCGCCTTTCCTTGGTACAGCAAGCTGGAATGCTAGTAAAAAAAAAAAAAAATCTTCTTTCCTTTCGTTCTTAATTATAAAGGCAGTGAATGACATACATATGATTAAACATAAACATTTACTAACAGCTAATATCGGGAGTATCGCCCCATACCTTATTTTTATTTGCAAATTATACATTCTTGCAGCAAAACTTGAAAAAGTACTTTTTTCATAGGTGGCCCAGATTTTGGGCGTTTGAAATGCTTTGAGCAAATTACGGGGCAAATGCCCATTTGTCTCGCGCTAATGGCTCTTCTGTAAAGCGCTGCTTTCTGCCAGGATCCATAGTGGTCTCATAGTAACGTTGGAAATATGAGGTGTCAAGGGGAAATCACCCGATATGTAGCGAGTCTGATATGCTTCCATCACCACTCGATGAGGGAGGTGGGCAAAGACCAGTCCATTATCTCAAAGGTGGTGAAAACATCTTTGTTCGGTGTACACAAGTAGCCGCTGTAACGAGCAATCATTCGGAGCCCATAAATGATATTATGCTAGTTCTAATGCAGGGGACGTTAGGGCAGATTCAAGGTCGAACGGTACCTTCTAAGAAATTTTTGATTTAGTCTCTCCCTTTATTTCTTACTTTTTTGTTTTCAAGACTTTAATTCTTATGTGGGCTTGTCGAGTGCTGGGAGGAACAGTCAAAATTCAGAAATGTTACAAAAACAATGATTTGCAGCAGAAGTCTACTAAACAAGGTCTCTAAAATGCATACCTTAAGAGCTATTAGGACTTTTTCATCTTCACTACTGTAAAACTTATCGTCTACTGAAGAAATGCTCATAACTCTTAAGGGACACATTGTAGAGCCTAAGTTTACTGAACTTTTTTGCTTCAAATGATCATTCCTGTCATACCCCCGAATACTGACCATTCTTCCTGGGACACTCCATATATCCATTCTACGGCCAGATGCTTGTACTCGGTTCTCCCGCTGATTGTTACGTCAGTAAAACTACAGGATGAGAAGGGAGAGGGAACGTACCCAGCTTCCCTGTGATGTCAGAGAAGGGGTGCCTACTGACGTGGTATATGTAGTATTTAAGGGAGGTGGTAACCTCTCCGTCCAACGGTTCACTAATTTAATAAATAGATAATAGAGTTTGAACAGAGGAGTGTTAGCTGTAACTTTTGCGAAATTGAAGATCATATCAACTGGATGAAGCTGTTCGCATATGTATTTGGACTAACAAGTTGGAGAGGCGATCCAAAGATCTATATTCATGTGTCTTCCTGTCCTTTTTAAAACTCAGCCAAACTTGTGACCTGGGAAAGTCATCAGGACAGTTTGTGCACACTGTAGGTTGTTCACAACAGCGGTCGTCATACGGAATTCTGACAGTTACTGCATACGGATTGTGAAATATAATTAGATGACTGAAATGGTAACTTCCGGTCAGAGTGTCCTTCAAACGTCAATAACAACCCACCTCTGTCAAGTCAATTTGCCTTTGTGTGTTCCATACAAAATGAACACTGCGAATTGTCAGGTTCTGAGTTCTTCATCAGACCTCTCTTAAAGACAAGTCACAAATGGTTTTTTTTTTTTTTTTTTTTTTTTTTTTTTTTTTTTTTTTTTTTTTTTTTTAATGTGGTGTGTTAATGACAGGGATGTCTCTTAACTTGGTACAACACCTGAGTGCTTGGGAGTGCCAAAGCTTGTTTGTTATAAGTATCAGCATTAAATTTTCTTTTTCCGATTACAGATTTATGCGTACTTTGATCTTCGATTTTAATGGCATAGTGCACCACGAGTTCATACCACAAAGTGAGACTACCAATAACGAGTACTACTTAAAAGATCAACGCCGTTTGCGTGGAGCAAAACAAACAAATAAAAGTCGATTGGATTTGTGACCAAACAATTCAGCCTTTGTACCACGATAATGCACGGACTCGAGTGATTTGGGCCAGGTAAATGCCCAGCGGGCAGGACATTTATAAATGAGCATTTGCCCAAAGTAGTTTTAAATGCCCAAAACTCTGGGCTGTTTATAAAAAGTACTTTTTGAAGTTTTTGGTGCTGGAATGAATAATTTACGAATAAAAATAAGGGATGGTACAGTGCGCCCGATATTAGCAGTTAGTAAATGTTTACATTCAAACAAATACTAAAAATTAAAGGAAAGAAGAGTGAAGGTTTTTTTTTTTCCTAGCATTCCAGCTTAACAACAGCTGCTTGTCATTTACAATGTTCCTTTATATTTTTACCATTTCTCGCGCGCGCGCGCTCACACACACACACACACACACACACACACACACACACACACACACTCTCTGCATAGAAGAGCTGTGTCGTGATAAGCCGGTACTAAAAAACATAGTCCGTACATCATCGCTTTGTTGTGTAACACACTTTATAATCTGTGTCAAATATTACTGAAGAATGATTATTGATAACAAAATTTTACGGAATGTATTACATAGCTGGCATGTGTTTCTTGACAATAAATGTATTCTTAAATGTTAAACTGTTTTCAGTGAAAATAATGACTTTGTCAGACATAGTGACATTTCAGATAGACTATAGTCTTCTGTTCTGCTCCTGTCTTTATCTACTTTCTCATGGCTGCACTGCTCTGAAGATAAAATGGGAACACTAACATAAAAAAATTTAATAACAAAGAATGGAAACGATCGATTCCGATACTAGTCGATTCCTAGATAATCGGTGATTCTTGCACTAGCGGATTCGGAATCGACACACGACTCATCCCTAATTAAAATCATTACGGATAAACTTTCCTTACTCTCATATTTTGGTAGTAGTATAGCACAAGCAAAAATACTAGCTACTGGCTACCTACTTAAACTATACTATATTTCAAGTATTACTTTTAAATTTGAGTTTTCTTTTTTTTTTTTTTTTTTTTTTTTTAACTATATACTACCCCAAGAACTGCGACGCTCAAAACGTATAATTATGTTTACAGCCCAATGTATTGCCGCTAGTATCTCTTCCCTTACTCGCAAGCAGATTTTTCAACTTGGTTATCCAACTGCTACAGAAGCGGTGTTGCAATACGCCTTTTATGGTACAAAATATCAGTTTAAATTTTTTTAAATAAGTGCCGCCTATCAGTTAGTGCTTAGAACGCATAAATGCCCGAGCATTTATGAATTTTGGATATTTATCCTGGGCATTTACCAGAACTTAAACACTGAAGAGCTGAAGAACCTGGTACACCTGCCTAATATCGTGTAGGGCCCTCGCGAGCACGCAGAAGTGCCGCTACAGGACGTGACGTGGGCTCGACTAATGTCTGAAGTAGTGCTGGAGGGAAACTGACACGATGAATCCTGCAGGGCCGTCCACAAATCCGTGAGGGGGTGGAAATCTCTTCTGAACAGCAAGTTGCAAGGTATGCCAGATATGCTCACTAATGTTCATGTCTGGGGAGTTTGGTGGCCAACGGAAGTTTTTAAACTCAGAAGAGTGTTCCTGGAGCCTCTCGTAGCAATTCCGGACGTGTGAGATGTCGCATTGTCCTGCTGGAATTGCCCAAGTACACCCCCCTGCTGACATGCAGGATCAATTGATTCATGAGGTGGTCTCCATACCCGTACACTTCCATTCGCTTAATACGATTTGAAAGGAGATTCGTCCAACCAGGCAACATGTTTCCAGTCAACAGTCCATAGTCGGTGTTGAAGGGCCCAGGTGAGGCGTAAAGCTTTGTGTCGTGCAGTCATCAAGAGTACACGAATGGGCCTTTGGCTCCGAAAGCCCGTATCGATGATGTTTCGTTGAATGGTCTGCTCGCTGCACTTGTTGGCTCTGTTGATTGAAATCTGCAGCAATATGCGGAAGGGTTGCACTTCTTTCACGTTGAACGAATCTCTTCAGGCGTCGTTGGCCCCATTTTTGCAAGATCTTTTTCCGACCGCAGCGATGTTGGGTATTTGATGTGTTACCGGATTCCTGATATTCAGGGTACACCGTGAAATCCCTACTGCATCGCTGCCTGTGAGATGCTGTATCCCATTGCTCGTGCGCCGACTGTAACACCACGTTCAAACTCAATTAAATCTTGATAACCTGGCATTGTGGCAGCAGTAACCGATCTAACAACTGCGCCAGACACTTGCTGTTTTATATTGGCGTTGCCGACCGCAGCGCCGTATTCTGTTTGTTTACGTATCTCTGTATTTGAATAAGAATGCCTAATCCAGTTTCTTTGGCGCTTCAGTGTAAATACCCAGGCATTTTACATCACTATGTACATGTACAGACAAAATGATAACAGTTTCAGAAATATTGGATGATTTATTGAAGAGAAAGAGCTTCACAAACTGAACATGTAAGTAATCCATTTGTTTGCCTCTGCCTGTATGGAAGCAGTTTTTCAGCTTGGCATTGATTGATATAGTTCTTGGATGTCCCTGAGGGCTATCATGCCAAATTCTGTCCAATTGGTGCTTTAGCTCTTCAATATCCCAAAATGGTTGGAGGGCTCTATCCACAATGTTTCAAACGTTGTGAATTGGGGAGGGATCCTGCGACCTTGCTGGCCAAGATGAGTTGGACCAACTCAAAGACAAGCAGTGAAAACTCTCGCTGTGTGCATTCGCTTACGGAAATGTAAGCCCAGGTTGGCTTGCCATCAATGACAACAAAACAGGGCGGAGAATATCTTCGATGTATTGCTGTGCTGTAAGGATGCTGTGGATGACAAGCAAAGAACTACTGCTGTGAAAAGAATGGCACCCCAAACCATCATTTCTGGCTGTTGGGCTGTATGTGGGGTGACAGTGAGATTGGTATCCCATTGCGGTCTGTAGGGGGTGGCAGACGGTGTCTGTGTACATTGTTTGTGTGTCTATTGCATTATTTTGTGAGCAGGTCTGTAGGCTGCGCTATGCATTATTTGGGCAGTTTACAAGTTGATTTTGCGTCTGCACATCAGTGTACTGCATTATTTAGGTGGAGTTTGTATGTCTGTCCTGACGTTATTTCGGTAAATTAAGTGGTGTTTGCGTGACTGGAGAGCGTTATTTAGAAGTAGTTTACAGGTCTGCAGACCGTGTGTTGTGACCCCAAGCATGTGTTTTGTATCAGGGTGATAAATATACTCCATTCCAAAATAAATAACGTACACTCCTTCCTTACTCTATCCAGCAGCCCAGCACAGGCTGAGTCATTTTCATGCCATTTTCCCCTCCAGACCATCATCTTGGACTGCATCACAGGAGTGATGACAGCACCCTCTGGTGGCAGTAGTGTGCACTAGTTCAGATGGACTATAGGTCTCATGGTGGGGAGGCTGCCTGCAAAATAAAGACTTATGTCCAGCACAGGCAGAGGCCTTTTCCCGCCATTTCCCCCCACCATCTTGGATTTCATTACAAAACGGACGACAGCACTCTCTGGTGGTGGTACTGAGTACTAGGTCCAGACCTTATGGTGAACACAGTTTGCCGCCATCTTGGATAATGGTACATACGTCATCAGCTGACATCATGGCTGTCATCTTGAATTACATCACGGAACAGATGACAGTGCTCTCTGGTGGTGGTACTGTGTACTAGGTCAGTTGGAGTGCAGACCTCATGGCAAACACACTGGATGGGGGTGCTGTCTCGAATTGTTTAAATAAAGACTGATGCATGATTTTGACAATTGATGATTAGCGAGCATGATTGCAGAGTCTTTTAGATGGATTATTATTCTGACAATTTACGAGATGTTTGGCTCTGTGAACATAAATATATTGCATTATTTACGAGTGGTTTGCAAGTTTGTAGGCTGTGCAATGTGTTATTTTCACAGTTTACAATTAGTAAGTGTCTGTGCAAAGCATTGTACATGAGTTATTTAGGCGTAGTTTGCAGGTCTGTATGCTGTGTGGCGTGTATTCTGTATCACGGTCCAGCTGTGTACTGTGTACTAGGTCAGTTGGAGTGCAGACCTCATGGCAAACACACTGGATGGGGGTGCTGTCTCGAATTGTTTAAATAAAGACTGATGCATGATTTTGACAATTGATGATTAGCGAGCATGATTGCAGAGTCTTTTAGATGGATTATTATTCTGACAATTTACGAGATGTTTGGCTCTGTGAACATAAATATATTGCATTATTTACGAGTGGTTTGCAAGTTTGTAGGCTGTGCAATGTGTTATTTTCACAGTTTACAATTAGTAAGTGTCTGTGCAAAGCATTGTACATGAGTTATTTAGGCGTAGTTTGCAGGTCTGTATGCTGTGTGGCGTGTATTCTGTATCACGGTGATAATAAATTGTTCCAAAATAAATAAAGTACATTCCTTCCTCTCTCCACCAGCCAAGTGCAGGCTGAGTCCTTTTCCCAGCAATCCCTAGGAAGAGGTGGTGGCTGGGTGACTTGGGTTAGTGGAGGCAGCCCAAGTGACCTATCTTCCTGCGATTTTCTTAGGTTAGTAGAGGTGTGTTGCCTTGTTCTGTTGGAATTTGACCTTCCCACCATTTTCTGGGGGATGGGAAGGGGATTAGGTTAGTGGAGGTAGCCCAAGTGCCCTGTATTCCCGCCAAAATCCGTCATTTTGGATGACGGCATCTCCGCCATCATGGATACATCTGGCAACAATAGAAAGTGATGTGACGACATTTTATTCCACTACTCTTCGCCATTTACCCGTGGTCTAGGGGTAGCGTCTTTGATTCATAATCAAACCGTCTTCGGTCCCGGGTTCAATCTCCGCCACTGCCTAAATTTTGATAAATAATCAGCATTGGCGGCCGAAGACTTCCGGCATAAGCAGTCAGCCTCATTCTGCCAACGGCCTTGTCAAAGAGGGCGGAGGAGCGGATAGAGGTTCAGGACACTCTCTTGTCCTAGGGGTGGGAAATTGCCCCTAAAGGCGGAAGAATCAGCAATGATCAACGACATGAGGATGCAGAAGGCAATGGAAACCACTGCATTAAAGACACGTAACGTGTATCCACAGGACATGTGGCCTGTATTTGAAGAAGTGTCATGATGATCTATCCATTGGCAAAAGATTCCGGAATAGTCCCCCATTCGGATCTCCGGGAGGGGACTGCCAAGGGGGAGGTTACCATGAGAAAAAGATTGAATAATCAACGGAAGGATAAAGATCTACGAGTCGGGCGTGGAATGTCAGAAGCTTGAACGTGGTAGGGAAACTAGAAAATCTGAAAAGGGAAATGCAAAGGATCAATCTAGATATAGTAGGGGTCAGTGAAGTGAAGTGGAAGGAAGACAAGGATTTCTGGTCAGATGAGTATCGGGTAATATCAACAGCAGCAGAAAATGACATAACAGGTGTAGGATTCGTTATGAATAGGAAGGTAGGGTTGAGGGTGTGTTACTGTGAACAGTTCAGTGACCGGGTTGTTCTAATCAGAATCGACAGCAGACCAACACCGACAACGATAGTTCAGGTATACATGCCGACGTCGAAAGCTGAAGATGAACAGATAGAGAAAGTGTATGAGGATATTGAAAGGGTAATGCAGTATGTAAAGGGGGACGAAAATCTAATAGTCATGGGCGACTGGAATGCAGTTGTAGGGGAAGGAGTAGAAGAAAAGGTTACAGGAGCATATGGGCTTGGGACAAGGAATAAAAGAGGAGAAAGACTGATTGAGTTCTGTAACAAGTTTCAGCTAGTAATAGCGAATACCCTGTTCAAGAATCACAAGAGGAGGAGGTATACTTGGAAAAGGCCGGGAGATACGGGAAGATTTCAATTAGATTACATCATGGTCAGACAGAGATTCCGAAATCAGATACTGGATTGTAAGGCGTACCCAGGAGCAGATATAGACTCAGATCACATTATAGTAGTGATGAAGAGTAGGCTGAAGTTCAAGACATTAGTCAGGAAGAATCAATACGCAAAGAAGTGGGATACGGAAGTACTAAGGAATGACGAGATACGTTTGAAGTTCTCTAACGCTATAGATACAGCAATAAGGAATAGCGCAGTAGGCAGTACAGTTGAAGAGGAGTCGACATCTCTAAAAAGGGCCGTCACAGAAGTTGGGAAGGAAACAATAGGTATGGTTTGAGAGTAAATCGGAGAAAGACGAAGGTAATGAAAAGTAGTAGAAATAAGAACAGCGAGAAACTTAACATCAGGATTGATGGTCACGAAGTCAATAAAGTTAAGGAATTCTGCTACTTAGGCAGTAAAATAACCAATGACGGACGGAGCAAGGAGGACATCAAAAGCAGACTCGCTATGGCAAAAAAAGCATTTCTGGCCAAGAGAAGTCTACTAATATCAAATACCGGCCTTAATTTGAGGAAGAAATTTCTGAGGATGTACGTCTGGAGTACAGCATTGTATGGTAGTGAAACATGGACTGTGGGAAAACCGGAACAGAAGAGAATCGAAGCATTTGAGATGTGGTGCTATAGACGAATGTTGAAAATTAGGTGGACTGATAAGGTAAGGAATGAGGTGGTTCTACGCAGAATCGGAGAGGAAAGGAACATGTGGAAAACACATAAGGAGAAGGGACATGATGATAGGACATCTGCTAAGTCATGAGGGAATGACTTCCATGGTACTAGACGGGGCTATAGAGGGCAAAAGCTGTAGAGGAAGACAGAGATTGGAATACGTCAAGTAAATAATTGAGGACGTAGGTTGCAAGTGCTACTCTGAGATGAAGAGGTTAGCACGGGAAAGGAATTCGTGGCGGGCCACATCAAACCAGTCAGTAGACTGATGACAAAAAACTCTTCGCTGGTCATCAGGGCTGAGTTCGAAGCAGGACTCATCACCAAAGACAGTTCTACTCTATTGTCTGAGATTCGAGGCTGAATGTGCCCAACACCGCTGCAAGTGGGTTTCTTGATGTACAAATGGGACTTGTGCAAAGGGCCCCATGAGCTCAGCCCGCGTTCTGTCTGTTGCTTATTAATGGTCCTTGTGGTCACTGAAACACCAGTTACATGCTGGATCGGTGGTGGTGGTGGTGGTGGTGGTGGTGAATAAATGTTTCTGAGTGCCTCTTTGGCGATTGCTCGGTCCTCCCGTTCTGTCGTCTCTATGTCGACTGCTTCGTTCTTGCCGCTGTAATAGGCCGTCATTCACCGATTCCTGCCAACATCGTCGAATAATGGCGTCGCTGCTACTCAATTTCGAGCGATTCTCCGATTACACCCACCGGCTTCTTTGCGATCAACTTTACACCCTCTTTCAAATGCTGACACCTGCGTATATTCTTCACGCGCCTGTCTGCGAGACATAGTTACTGTTGAGCCGAGTACACGGAGTGAAATTCGCGAAGTCTATACTGTGGTATCGATGTGTCCCTTGTGTACTAGCGTTGCCAGCTGCACGGTGAAATTTGTGCTGCAGCGTCACACATTCATCCATCAGCCACCAAAGTTTACAATTGTGCATTTTCCGTAGATACCTCTATGAATATCAATTTGTGACCAGTGTTATTACTCCATCCTAGCGCGTTGGTGGAACAGTTTGAGCTCACGAAGTCGAGCCATTGTCCTGCAGCCCTCGTGTTTTCGTTGTGTTTTTCTTAAGTCGGGAGTACGTGATCCTCCGTGTTCAACTACGAAGTCTGTTCAAAAAATTCCAGAACTTTGTCCACAAAATTTTTCTACGCCCATCTTTTACTTATTGTACATGGTCTACTTCGAAATACTCTGCTCCACAATTGATGCACTGCATCCAACGCCGTTTCCACTTCCGAAAGAAGTCTTGGTACAACTCTTGCTGGATCGCGCGAAGCGCCGTCTGCGAATTTTCTTTAATTTCGTCTGTCGTGGCAAATCTTCGTCCTTACAATGGGGATTTCAACTTTGTAAATAATAAAAAAAAATCCGGTGAGGCCAGGTATGGAGAGTACGGAGGATGGGGCAGCACAGTGATTTCGTTTTTTGTGCAATAGTCACGCACCAACAGGGATGAATGTGCCGGTGCGTAAGCGTGATGCAAGAGGCTTGAATTGTCTTGCCACTTTCAGGCTATTTCCTTCTCATATTTTCCTCACATGATCCTACTTAAATGTAACATTCTTGTGCGACAGTGAGTATACGATTGGCACGCACAGTTTCGTTCACGTCCCCGACATGAGCGTCGTCGGTATACGTCGAAGGGCGTCCTGGACGATTGTCATCTTTAATTTCCATCCGGCCATTTTTAAACCGTGTGAACCATTCTTAACACGGAGTACCACGTAAGCACTCACCACCGTATCACTGTAGGCTTCCTGCATCATTTGGTGTGATACTGTATACGTTTTCTTGAGCTTCACACTAAATTTAATGCAGACGCGTTGCCCTAACTCTTCCATCTCGAAATTCGCAAACTGTGCGACACAATGTTCTACTCAATACAACACTTAACAATAACATACAAACTTCCGGCAGTTACACATTAAACACAGGCATCGTGTAGGGATGCGAACCGAATTTCGCTCCAACTCACAATTGGCGCGTTATTACGAATGTTTCGGGATATTTTGGACAGACCTCGGAAGTTGTAAGTTACGTATTGAAGTACGGAAGATTGAGAGAATCCGTAGTGAGTTCTCGGACCCGGAATTCTGCTTAGATACTTTCATGCTCCTTTTCTCGGGAGAGAGAGAGAGAGAGAGAGCGTGGACCCATTAACTAACTGGAGGTGGAGCTCGTTGAGAAAAGTAACGTAAGGCTGCGTTCACACTGCCGGCCGGGCCGGGCCGGGCTGACGCGTACTGGCTCGGCTCGTGCCTAGCCAGCTCAGGCCGACGAGTAGTGCATTCACATTGCGCGCCGCGCCGAGCCGGGACGGCGAAATGGGGGAAAATCCACTTCTCCGATTTTCATGTTTTAAAAATTCTTAGCGGTATATAAGACTTCGCCACATCGTTTTATGAACTTGTTTTTTCCTTAAAAGCGTTACTTACGTCGTGAAAAAAGAAAAAGTCTACTTTTCGTTTCGCGTGATTTCTTAGTTTCGTAACGCTTCCCAACCGATTTTGAAGAAAGTATGCGGCTAAAGAATCTGATTTTTGTGCACGTGGTAGTGCAACATCTTAGCTTCGTATTGAATCATTTATCTTTCCATATTTCTTAACAGTCATTGTGAAATGATGCTATTTGTCAACGTCTTGCACTTGATTTACAAATCTTGTAGTGAAAAAGTTATGTAGCGGGTAGCTTACTGTTAGATCAGTTTTAGACCATACATTGTTCGGAATGAAATGTAGCTAAAAGTACCAAAAAGTTTTTGAAATGATAATGATACTGATATCTGTCTCTGGTCTCAAGTAATGCGAGCTATTCAGTGGCGTCAATGCCGCGTCCGCAAGCCACGGAGTTCGCGCGGTTACAGCTTGGTTTAGTGTAGTCATATAATGCAGGACAGAAAAAAACTAATTACTAGTGATCAGCGCAGACCTAGTGCCGGTCCCTCTTATTTTTTTAATGGTATCATTCTCTAGATAAATCCAAATGTATAAGAATTTTTCCCTCGGCTACTGGACAATCATCTGCTATGCTTTTATAATTGGCCACACATTGCATCACAAAAGACAAACAATTATTTGTCATCAACATCCTACAATTAGTATGATGTACATTTCGTATTTCGAACTAAAAGATAACTGAAGCGCAATTCTGTAGTCTCGTTGTCTACTTTGACAGAAAAAATAATGGAGAGTTAATGAAACTACTGTAGATCGGCACAAATGTGCGTTTCAGTGTTCTTCATTGTTTTTTTTTTTTTTTTTTTTCTTCCTTGGCGGGCTGCGCTGCAATGTCAAAGTAATCCCCACTCTTTGGCTAAATGGCTGGCGGGAGGCCAAATAAATAAATTTAAAAAGATTTCCACCCTTCGACAGCTGACAAGCAAGTCAGTAGAAAACGCAGCTGCAGTCAACAGTTGCTCGCCTTTAGCTGGTCTGTGCTGTCGTGTAGAACAATGTCTTCACTCTTTTATTGGTATTGTTTAGACTCTGCAGTAACTCGTCGAGTTTTGAAGTACAGAAGAACTAGGAGGTTAAGGATTCATCCCATGAATAGCGACAGACATTTAGGAGAGTTTTTTTCTTTATATGAAGAACTTAAAAACTATCCTTAAAAATTTTTATTCAAATTACAGAACGAATCATAATACATTTCAGTATGTGCTGCAGAACATTCAAGACAAAATTTCTAAACAGAACACAAATTTTCGCAGAAGTATAACAGCAGAAGAAAAATTGTGTATAACGATAAGGTAAGATTCGTTAGTACACACTTTTTGGCTCGCAGTAGAACTTTGTACAGCATTCACTAACTCCAGTTAATTGTAGTCATGCTTTTGTATTTTAAATTTCACAAACGCTTACCCTTACCTCTGAGGGGAAGAGAGTTTATGGGACTCCTGAGAATCATTAGGAAGTAATTAGCTTCGTCATTTTGGGTAATGTCTTGCTGTGCCTTCAACGAAGAATCGCAGAAATACTCCTTCAAAATTTTGTAACTTTTTTTCTTCTTTTTTCTTCATGATGCAGCGCTTGGCAGTGGTGATGGTTCATCATGTGGATCCACTGATGACCTCACAGAATTCTTTTCATTACCTTGTAAGATAGACAGATTGATAGGCGAAGAGTTTTGAGATAATGCCCTTTGACTCAGTGGTTCTATTTCCACTGATAAGGAACTGCCACAGCATGACTTTATAATGCATTATCATCTGGCAGGGACACATTTCCGTCCCTCAGTGACACTCATATGTGTCTCCGTTTACAAGTAAATGCGAACTATTCAGTGGCGGCAATGCCGCGATCGCTGGCAAGCTATTGTTGTAAATGCATGTAAATACGGTAGATTAAATAAATGAAATAAAAGTAATTTCGCATGTATCATTATAATAAACGTAATTTTTCCTGACTGATTGTGAAATGTGAGGTAACATCTTAAAATAAAAGACGTGTGCAGTCACACTTGTGAAGAAAGCAGAAGCTGTAGTGCTGCGCCACAGGCTCGCGCCTGCGGTCGGCTCGCGCCGGCAATATTAAACACTCGGGATGTCGCCGGCTCGGCTCCGGGAGGCTCACGCCGTGTCGGCGCGGCCCGGCCGCCAGTGTGAACACCGCAATTCAAAACCATGTGTTTGATATCGAAGCGGGCGGCGGCCCGGACAGGCTCGGCTCGGCTCGGCCCGGCCGGCAGTGTGAACGCAGCCAGAGTTGAGGCTTGCCGCTCCGTAATACTAAAAGAGATGCCTGTTTTTATGAATAAATTTACTGTACAGTACTTCCTTTTCGCAAATAAACATGTACAGTTCGATTATCCGAACAAACCAGTTTTCCGAACACCCATGTCCCCCAATTACTTCGGATAATCGACGCTCTACTGTATTTGGCTTGGGTTAATTCGTGTCACTAAATTTCATTTGTTTCCGTACAGATTTGTGAGGGATGGGTTTCTGTGATTGCCCCCTCCTCCCCCCTCCCCACCTGTTGACTTCCAACTGTGTTCCTATTTTGATGTTGTGGGGAATACTGGCGAGAGTTGGTAGTTGCCATTAGGGGCAGTGTCTGAACTGTTAGCGTTGAACATATTCCAGTCCAGTGGTCGGGGTCTCTGAATCTTCCAGCTACAGGTCTGTTTCAGTTGTTGACTTTGGAGTTGTGAGAAGTTGAACCCTGTGTGGTGGGGTCAAAGCGAGGCTAGCAACTCTTATTTAGAGAGATTAGCAGGACAGCAGAGTAGAGAATTCATCCGGGTACGTCTATAAAAGCTTCCGATTAACCTTCACAATACCAAAAGTGGGAAAGGGGTGGGCGGGGGGGGGGGGGGGGAGGCGATACCAGCTACCCACCTTTTGAAAATATTGTAAGCTAGCCATATACTTTATATTTCAGAATTTTGAAAAATATTTGTTTTTAATGATTTGTTATATCAGATTCCGTAATCGTTTTAAAATTTTCATTAAAACTTAACCCAAAAATTTTTGTTTTAGTACACTACTGGCCATTAAAATTGCTATACCACGAAGATGACGTGCTACAGACGCGAAATTTAACCGATAGGAAGAAGATGCTGTGATATGCAAATGATTAGCTTTTCAGAGCATTCATACAAGGTTGGCGCCGGTGGTGACACCTACACGTGCTGACATGAAGAAAGTTTCCAGCCGATTTCTCATACACAAACAGCCAGAGGTGGTAGTTCTGGGTACTGATTTCTCAGGATCTATGCACCCAAATTGCGTGGAAATGTGATGACATGTCAGTTCTAGTGTAATATATTTGTCCAATGAATACCCGTTTATCATCTGCATTTCTTCTTGGTGTAGTAATTTTAATGGCCAGTAATGTAGTTAATGTGAGTTTCCGCAACAAATGTCTTTTTCAGGTTCAGGACGCTTCTTACACATCTATATATCTTTAAAAAGCACGTCGTTGAATAAAAGTCAACGACAGTTATCGAAATTGTATTTTTTAAATTTTTTGTCGCCATGAAGTACCCCTCAGCTCAGTGTGCATATTACGGAAAATGCTTCGGCATCGCTAAGTGTGTGCTAAAATATATTTTCAGGATCTGAACCCTACTTATACATATGTACCCATTTAAAAAGTACGTTGTTAATAAAAGTTTACACGAATTAACGAAATGTGCTTTTCAATTTGTATAGCGCTGACTGCAGCCATGAATGGATTTCGCTCGACACTACAGAAGCTCCAAGGCACGGACGAAACGTACGTTTCACTGCCTGTAAATCAGGATATTACACTAGTCAAAGAGGAAACCGAGAAAGAACCAATCCAGTCCCTTTCAGCTTAGTTGACTGAAACTACTACTTGTTTAACGCTCATACAATGGAACTTCAACGGCTATTACCGCCACCTGGCTGAACTTACGCAAATTATGTCCCACCTATCCATCGCGTGTGTTGCAATGCATTAGTCTCGGATACTGGAAGGCAAACTTCCTATAGTCCAAAAATATCACGTTTTTAGTCAAACTAATGTGATGGATGCTTCAGGATGCGTTTGTACATTAGTACATTCGCTTACTTTTAGCGAGTTCGAGGTCATAGCTGCTATAATCCTTCTGTCTTGGTAATTAGTAACGATCTCAAAATCATACCCCCAACCCCTCCCCAGATAGAGGTATGTACTGTCAGCAGATAGAAGTACTACTACATAAACTACTCCTCCCCATTATTCTTTTGCCCAGAGCTATGCTAGTCAGCGAGAATACAATTGGTAGAAGTCCACCAGTCTATCGGGATTTTAACTTTTGCACTACGAATACAGGCTGCGTCCTGGTCTTTAATCTGTGCTACGACTTGTCCACCGCGTTGTGTGACAGCGACCTTCACCCAATCAATTTATTGGTACCACTTTAGAGAGGCACTGACGCTCCGCTGCGGTAGCCTCTACTAAATGCCATTGAGGACGTACACTCCTCCAGTCACGATATCCTAAGAAAAGGGTATTGATGAGATATTGCGAGAAACAACGAATGCGATACCCTATTCTTCCGGGACATCTCGACGCAAGCGGTACGAAGACCATCATAAATAGACGAAGTCCATTACAACGACAGTAACCTAATTTTATATAAAAGATTACGAGCAAAACGCATTTTTAAATCAAACAATGCAGGCAGGTTTGTTAAGAACAAATAGTAGCTTCAAGGAATGCACATGTAACAGATTCCCAGATACGGGCATAACTGGGACGTTCCAGCACACATTTTCCCGAGCACGAAGACTGAAGAGCTCGACATACCAATCCTTTTTAATATAGCCGAATTACGACACAGTGTCAGCTTCAATCAAGATTTCACTCTGCATCGAATTTTAAGAGAACTCAGTATTACATCTTTTAACGTTTGTCAGATACAGCCCTATAATTCGCCTTTTGAATACGTAATTCAGCGGAGCACGAAGACATTGAAAACACACCTCCCACGTCTGAGATACCTTATACAATCAAATGCTCCACCACCTTACGCACTACAGCAAACGAAGTACCATCCTGATTATGTTGGACAAGATTTGGGAAGAGGCAGAAAGTGTCATAGTACTGACATTGAAACCTTTTACTATGTAAATCCACTATTAGGAACCCCCCTGCGGGTCCAGGGATTGGCATAGGCCCAAATTATTCCTGCCTGTCGTAAGAGGCGACTGAAAGGAGTCTCACGTTTCGGCCTTCATGTGATGATCCCCTGTAGAGTTTGACCTCCATTTTTCAAAATTTTCCCAAAGAGTGAGCCAATTGGGGAAGGGCGCCTTACTGGCCATGGTGGTCAAGCGGTTCTAGGCGCTTCAGTCCGGAACCGCGCGACTGCTACGGTCGCAGGTTCGAATCCTGCCTCGGGCATAGATGTGTGTGACGCCCTTTGGTTAGTTAGGTTTAAGTAGTTCTAAGTTCTAGGGGACTGATAACCTCAGATTTTAAGTCCCATAGTGCTCAGAGCCATTTTTGAGCGCCTTACATGGTGTAACGTGTCCATCGTGCATAGAGATCTTCAGCCCATTTTCTCGTCGTCGCATTGCAGTTCCACCCGTTCTCCATCTCTTGGTTGTGGACACCTTCCTTGGTGCGTTTTCCACTGTGCACTATGCAGTGTCGCTTTCTGCGTCGACGATGAGCGTGGACTTCTTTGCACCTGATATCCAGCACGGTAGCCAGTCCGTTGTGGTTGGGCTGCCATGTACCCTGTTTGTTGTAGCCCCCTGACCACACAGGGATTGCTCTGCACATGCCTGCGCCATTAACTCACCACGTATGCCAAGGGGTAGATGCCCATCCCCCTGGGGCGTTGGGACTCCCGGCAGTGGCTATCCTGCCAGGTGGCCTTTGCTGCGGCTGGGTGGCGCCCGTGGGAAGGGCCCCTGGTCAGAGTGGGTGGCATCAGGGCAGATGACACGCAATGAAGCGTAGTCCATCATCTCTTGCTGTTGGTGAAACACCAGCAGTTTCTAAGCGTTCACAAGCTCAATTCAACGCACAGAAGTACGACCCCAAATCGTTCCCCTCCCTGGCCACTCCATGGGAGGAACGTCAGGCTAAGGATGCCAGCGGATCTTATTCGCCCCTGTACCTTGTATGTTGGAGAACTGATGGGGAGTCTTTCGTGACGATGAAGCCTCAGTTTTTTGTTGAGCATTTAGAGGACAAGTTTGGAAAGATGGAGGGATTGTCCAAAATGAGATCTGGGTCAGTCTTCATCAAAACAGCATCCTCTGCCCAGTCACGGGCATTACTCGCTTGTGACAAGATGGGGGATGTTTCTGTAACCATCACGCCCCATAAGAGCTTAAATATGGTCCAGCGTATCATATTTCACGGGGACCTTCTTTTGCAGTCTGATCATGAGCTGCCAATTTAGAGCGGCTAGGTGTACTTTTTGTCCGGCTTGTCAACCGGGGTCTGAGGGATAATCAGGTTGCCATCGGTGCCTTCATCTTGGTCTTCGAGGGTGATACATTGCCCGAGAAGGTCAAGGTGATGGTCTACTGCTATCATGTAAAGCCGTATACCCCTCCCCTGATGCGGTGCTTTAAGTGCTGGAAGTTTGGCCATATGTATTCCCATTGTATTTCAGCATCACATGCTCAGATTGCTGACGCCCATCACATCCCAATACAGGGCTATTACAAATGATTGAAGCGATTTCATAAATTCACTGTAGCTCCATTCATTGACATATGGTCACGACACACTACAGATACGTAGAAAAACTCATAAAGTTTTGTTCGGCTGAAGCCGCACTTCAGGTTTCTGCCGTCAGAGCGCTCGAGAACGCAGTGAGCCAAATTGGCGACAGGAGCCGAGAAAACGTATGTCGTGCTTGAAATGCACTCACACCAGTCAGTCATAACAGTGCAACGACACTTCAGAACGAAGTTCAACAAAGATCCACCAACTGCTAACTCCATTCGGCGATGGTATGCGCAGTTTAAAGCTTCTGGATGCCTCCGTAAGGGGAAATCAACGGGTCGGCCTGCAGTGAGCGAAGAAACGGTTGAACGCGTGCGGGCAAGTTTCACGCGTAGCCCGCAGAAAATTGGCTCATGCCACAACTGGAGACCGACAGCGCCGACTTCATCTTTCAACAGGATGGTGCTCCACCGCACTTCCATCATGATGTTCGGCATATCTTAAACAGGAGATTGGAAAAGCGATGGATCGCTCCTCTCCCGACTTAACACCATGCGATTTCTTTCTGTGGGTTTATGTGAAAGATTCAGTGTTTAAACCTCCTCTACCAAGAAACGTGCCAGAACTGTGAGCTCGCATCAACGATGCTTTCGAACTCATTGATGGGGACATGCTGCGCCGAGTGTGGGAGGAACTTGATTATCGGCTTGATGTCTACCGAATCACTAAAGGGGCACATATCGAACATTTGTGAATGCCTAAAAAAACTTTTTGAGTTTTTGTATGTGTGTGCAAAGCATTTTTAAAATATCTCAAGTAATAAAGTTATTGTAGAGCTGTGAAATCGCTACCCTGTACTCCATGTGCCCTGCCTCCCATCTGTGTCAACTTCAGAAAGCACCATTCTCCTTGCTTGCCAGACTGCAGGTTTCTCCAGAAAGAAAGGAAAATCAACTGACTGACCTACACTGAGACTAAGAGAAAATTTGAACACCTGCTTCCGGTACGTATGACATTGTCTTACGCCACCCCTACAACAGTTATGGCACCAACATTTCTGCCAACCCAGTCACCTCTCAGAGCCAGAAGACTACACCTGGCCCCTTGATGGTGGGTGGCGTTTCCCTACCTGTTGCTCCCGCACCACCTACTTTGGGAGCAACACCCCCCTCCCCAATCAATGGGGACGTTCGTCCCCACTTCTAAGCTGGAGAAGCGTAAGTCTTCTTCAGCTTCTCTCATTAGAAAGGGGTCCCTTGGGTCTCTCCCTTCCCTGGTTTCGCCTCGTGGGAAAAATGACACACAACAGTGGCTGAAGAACTCAAAATTAGCTGGTTGTAGGACTTAACACTCATCCTCAGTCCCAGAGACTGAGAGTGAAGTTTTCCCAGCCAGTTAAACCCAAGGAGCAGCGAGAGAAACCCAAAAAGAAGACCCCTAAGACCAAGGAAATTGCCCCACACTACCACTATCTACTAGCTCTGCATCTGTGGATGGGATGGAGATTCTGGCATCCTCTGAGGATCTGCATCGCGCCAGACCCTCATACAATGAATATAGACTGCTCAGGCAGTAAGTCGGTGGCAGCACGTGATTCTAAGACGTAAACTGCCTCATTGAATGTTCCATGCCTTCCCAGTCGTACGATGACGTCATCCAACAGTGGAATTGCGGCGTTTCTTTCCGCCGCCTGCCTGAGCTACGGTAACTATTAAGCTTTACAACTGCTATCTGCATTTTCCACCAGAAAACCTGGTTCCCAGCAATGCGGACCCTTTCCCTCCATGGCTAAAGGGGATATTACACGAACTGTAGTGACTATAATCGAATTTCAGGTGAAGTTTGCGTTTATGTCCTAAACTCAGTCTGTAGTGTCACTGTCCCCTTTCAAACCCCTCGTGAAGCTGTGGCTGTCAGAATAAGGACGATGCTGGTAATAACTGTCTGCAACATATATCTTCCTACATATGGTGCTCTACCCCTCAACGTCTTGGCTGCACTGATTCATCAACTCCGTAAACCTTTCTTACTTTTGGGAGATTTTAACGCCCATAACCCCTTGTGGGGTGGCACCGTGCGTACTGTCCAAGGCAGAGATGTCGTAACTTTACTGTCTCAGTTCGACCTCCGCCTCTCAAATACAGCGGCCGCCACACATTTCAGTGTGGCTTATGCTATTTACTGGGCCATTGATTTATCAGTTTGCAGCCCAGGACTTCTCCCATCTATCCACTGGAGAGCATATGACGACCTGTGTGGTAGTGACCATTTCCCCATCTTCCTGTCATTGCCCCAACGTGAGGCCCATGGACGCCTGACCCGATGGGCTTTAAACCAGGCAGTCTGGGAAACTTTCACCTGTGCTATCACCGTTGAATCTCCCCCACACGGTAACTTTGATGTGATAGTTGAGCAGATGACAACAACAATTGTTTCTGCCGCAGAAAAAGCGCGATCCCTCGCTCTTGAGGGTGTCCCTGGCGTAAGGCAGTCCCTTGGTGGCCTCCGGAAGTCGCTGAAGCAATTAAGGAGCGTCAGCGAGCTCTACAGCGGCATAAGCGGCACCCTTCCCTGGGCACCTCATAGCCTAAACAGCTCTGTGCCTGCGTTTGCCAACTTACCTAACGTCAGAAGCAGGAGTGTTGGTCGAGATACGTCTCGACCATTGGGTGCCATACGTCACCTTCCCAACTTTGGGCCAAGATCAAATGTCTTTTCGGGTACCAGACCCCAACAGGTGTTCCCAGTGTTACCATAAATGGCGTGTTATCAACCAACGTAAACGCGATTGCCACACACTTTGCCGAGCACTATGCTTGAGCCTCTGCGTCGGAGAACTAGCCCCCAGCCTTTGGCACTCTCCAAACGGCTTCTGGAAGGGAAAGTCCTCTCATTCACTACACACCACAGTGAATCCTATAACGCCCCATGTACAGAGTGGGAGCTCCTCAGTGGTCTTGCACATTGCCTTTGCACATTGCCCTGACACAGCTCCTGGGCCTGATCGGATCCACAGCCAGATGATTAAACATCTCTCATCTTACTACAAGTGACATACCTCCATCATCTTCAACCGGATCTGGTGCGATCGCGTCTTTCCATCGCAGTGGCAGGAGAGCACTACCATTCTGGTGCTCGAACCCAGTAAAAACCTGCCTGATGTGGATAGCTATTGGTCCATCAGCCTCACCAACGTTCTTAGTAAGCTGCTGGAACGTGTGGTGTGTCGGCAGTTGGGTTGGGTCCTGGAGTCACGTGGCCTCCATGTCGGGGCGGCTTTCGCCAGGGTTGCTCTACAACTTACTGTCGCTCCATACCTTCTATTTCCAAGTTGGTGCCTCCCATAGTTCCATCCATACCCAGGGGATTGGAGTCCCGCAGGGCTCTGTATTGAGCGTCTCTCTATTGTTAGTGGCTATTAACAGTCTAGCAGCAGCTGTCGGGCCCTCCGTCTCACCTTCTCTATATGCAGGCGACTTCTGCATTTCGTCCTGCTCCACCAATACTGGTGTTGCTGAGTGGCGCCTACAGGGAGCCATCCACAAGGCGCAGTCATGGGCTCTAGCCCACGGCTTCCAGTTTTCAGCTGCAAAGTCGTGTGTCGTGCACTTCTGTCGGTGTCTTGCCGTTCACCCAGACCCAGAACTTTACCTTCGTGACGATCCACCCACTGTAATGGAGGCATATCGATTCTTAGGACTGGTTGTCGACGCTCGATTGACGTGGCTCCCTCATCTTCATTAGCTTAAGCGGAAGTGTTGGCAGCACTTCAATGCCCTCTGTTGCCTGAGCAACACCATTTCGGGTGCTTATCACTCTACGCTGCTGCAGCTTTACAGAGCCCTTGTCCCATCTCAAATTGACTAGGGGAGTGTGGCTTGTGGTTCGGCAGCGCCCTCAGCGTTACATTCACTCGACCCTGTGCGGGGTTCGACTAGCAACAGCAGCTTTTAGGACGAGTCCGGTGACCAGCGTATTGGTGGAGGGTGGGGTCCCTCCATTGCAGGTCAGTCGTGGACAACTGCTTGCGAGTTACGCCACACACATTCGTAATTCTCCTGAGCATCCGAATTACCATCTCCTTTTCCCGCCCCCCGGCGGTCCATTTCCCGCATCGGCGGCCCAGGTCGGGGCTGATTGCGGTTCGCGTGCGGTCCCTTCTCTCCGAACTGGAGTCTTTCCCTTTATCACCTCTACTTGCGGTACGTTCACGTACGCCTCGGACGCAGTTTCGTCTGGACGTTTTGCATGGCCCTAAGGACTCCGTTAACCCCGCCGCTCTCTGCTGTCACTTCCTCTCGATTCTTGACGTTTTCTGGGGCTCTGGCGTGGTTTACAGCGACGGCTCGATGGCTGATGGGCACCTAGGCTATGCGTCTGTTCATGGAGGAGATATTGAACAACACTCCTTGCCATATGGTTGCAGTGCTTTCATTGCAGAGCTGGCGGCCATATCTCGTGCTCTTGAACACATCCGCTCATGCTCTGGCGCGTCATTTCTCCTGTGTACTGACTCATTGAGTAGCCTACAAGCTATCGACCAGTGCTACCCACGCCATCCTCTGGTACCGTCCATCCAAGAGTCCATCAATGTCCTCTAATGGTCCCGTCGTTCAGTGGTGTTTGTGTGGACCCCAGGACACGTCGGTATCCCAGGCAACGAACTTGCCGACAGGCTGGCCAAACAGGCGACGCGGAAACCGCTTCTGCAGATGGGCATCTCCGAAGCTGACCTGCGTTCTGACTTACGCCGTGGTTTTTTCCGGCTTTGGAAGACGGAATAGCATAGCAGTACGGACACCAAGCTACGTGTCATTAAGGAGACTATGAATGTGCTTAAGTCATCCATGCGGTCCTCTCGCAGGGAATCAGTTCTCCTCTGCCGGTTCCGCATTGGCCATACATGGCTAACGCGTGGTTACCTACTCCGTCGCGAGGACCCACCTCTGGGTCGCTGTGGCTCCCAAATTACAGTCGTCCACCTGTTGCTCGACTGCCCACTTTTATCCGCTCTTCAGCGGACTTTTAACTTTCCCAGCTCCCTACCTTAGGTGCTGGGCGACGATGCCTCAGTAGCGGCTTTAGTTTTACGTTTTATCCATGTGAGTGGGTTTTATACTTCTATATAGATTTTAGCGCATGTCCTTTGTCCCTCTGTGTCCTCCACCCTAGTGCTTTTAGGATGGAAGTTTTAATGTGTTGCAGACTGGCTGGCTTTTCCTTTTTATTCTCGTGGTCGGCCAGCAACTGTAATGTGCTTTCTTGTTTTACTCTCTTCTGTTTCTAGCGTCTCTCTGTTTTCTTGTCCTCTTCTATTCCTTTTAGTGTTCGTTGGCTTTCCTTCGTTCTTGTGGTCTTTCCTTCCTTTCCGTTTTGTATTATATGTCTAGTTCGTTTTATTCTCACACTTGTGGCATTGTGTTATTAGGAACAAGGGACCGATGACCTCCTAGTTTGGTCCCTTCCCCCTATTTTAAGCCAACCAACCACTATTAGGGCGACTTTACCCTTAGTTGACAGCAGTTAGCGGTCTTATTCGATTTGCGA